>NC_028457.1:1266767-1411005 GCF_000263155.2 Setaria italica
CACAAAAGAGAAATTCGTCGATTTCAGCAGTGCACACCATGTAAAGTTAAATGCTGCCAGACTTCTAATCGATCTGATCAGAGAAGTTGACGAATAACAAACAATGTCTCACAGACTATGCCATCACAAATACCCTCTTTGTTATTAAATTCTAGTGCTCATCAGAATTCTAATGCTTCAATCTGAAATAGTTGATATCCACTAAACAACCTAGACATCAGAGATGCTATTACTATCAGTGGTAGGGTTATCCACTACTGGCCTACCATCTTAGCAGGGATTACCCAAACAAAAAGGCAGCTCAACAGTCATGGAACCTAAACAAGACCGTCAGTAGCATCAAGCTTTTGCAGACTTGAGAGGTAAGAGAGTTCAGAGCCCCAGCAGGATGTAGTAGACCAGGGTGATGGGTAGAGCAATCAGCATTCCGAAGATCACACTGCAGCAAAGAGAGCATTATAAATGATCATTGTCACTGTCTCATGGTCCATGAGCAAGAATGAACACTAGGAGCAATCATGCTGATTCAGTGATTCTGTCCTAGTTTATTCCCTTATTATTTCGTTTTGACTGCACGAGTCACTTCTCAAACATTATCATTTGGAATCATTGGAAATTCGGTGGGTGATGATTTCTGTTTTGTGATTCTTTTCACATGATGATTTATGATTGTATAATTTAAAAGGAAATCAGGAAGCATGGTCAGAGATTCCTCATTACAAGACAAGAAAGAGCATCAATGGACAGGTTGTACCTAAGCAAGAAAGAAGTTGGTACTGAGCAAAAGAAAAACTAAGGAATGTCAAAGGGAGGATCTTACGCTGTGCTCAGTATGTCAGGATGAACGTTGTACTCCTTGGCAAACACAAACGGCACAATTCCTTGAGGTAGAGCAGCCTGAAAATTGAGTGGCAATTCAAAGTTGTGGACTTTTTTTTCCCAGTATTGTACATGTACAGCATGCTAGTTTGACACACAAGATTGCAGTATACCTGAACAATGGCAATGTGCAGAAGAACTCCACGCAGTCCCACAGCAATGGAAGCAGCAGCCATGACCGCTGGACCCACGAGGAACCGGACGGCCATCGCGACTGCAGCAAGTTTGTTCCCACAGGCAATGATCCGCGGCTGCAATGCCATGAACAATCCTGAAAAATGTGGCAGTTAAGTGCTTGCAGCTATACATGATACAGCAACAGAAGCATTGAGCAACGTAGTATTGTTCAGAGATGTGCACACCTAGACTGAACATTGCCATCCCAAGCCCTGCGTCCGACAGGATCGAGATCGACCGGGCGATGATCGCAGGCATTTCAATTCCCCACCTAAATGCATCACAGTTCACAGACCGGACAAAGATTATTTAGCTGAAATGCAGGAATGACTCATGAAACATTGCCTGAAGATTGGACAAATGAACTTGATGAACAGACCTGAAGGAGACCAAGGACCAGATGACACCAATGAGGCTGGAGTAGGTGTTGGGGTTCCTGATCAGCTTCCTCCAGACCATGATCAGGATGAGCCTCGTCATCACGCTCGCCGGCGGCATCGCGGCCGGCCTCCCCTCGCCGTCGTCCTTGGGGTAGAGCTGAGCTGTCGAGTTGGACCCGAACTTGGACAGGGTCGGCCCGCCCTTGTCCGCGCCGTTCCCGTTCTTGGTCCTGCTGAAATCGTCGCGGCCGTACTCATCGTAGGCCTGGGTTCCTGTGCTCAATGCATGATCAAAAATGAAATTTCAGTTCAGCTAGCCATCTCACACGCTACTATTCACCAATTTAAGCAGAGCATTTTACATTGTTAAAAGCAGAGGATATTAACGGAATTTTGGTTTTCATGAAATTTCATCAATTCCTGAACAGCCGATGGTTTGGTCGGATGGTCGACAGCACACGACAAGGATCGCTAGCTAGCAGCCAAAAAGAAGTGTCCTAGCCACTAGTACTGGGGGAGGGAAAAGATGTTACCTTTAGCGAGGACATCGCCATGCTCGGCGCCGGCGCCGAAGACGTGCACCGCGGCGCGCTCGGATACGGGCGAGGCGCTGGAGCTCCAGACGAACATGTGCAGGTCCTTCCTCTTGGCCGCCTGCGCGTGCGGCTGCGGCGAGTGCCCGCCGCCGGCGCCCTTCTCCTCGTCACCTCCCGCTCCCTTGGCGCCGCCGACGATGTTGAAGAACTCTGCGTGGTTGAAGCTGGAGCCCCTCGGCGTGGGGTTGCGCGACGACTGCAGCGAGTAGATCTCGACCCCGGAGAGGTTGGAGACCCGCGGCTGCTGCATGGACTGGGAGTGTGAGTGTGAGTGGGAGCAGGCGGCCTCGGAGCGGGAGCTGGTGGACTTGCGCACGGTGACCCGCACCCGGCCGTCGTCGGCGACGTGGGCGTCGGCCTCGAGCTCCCCCTTGGCGGCGTCGGCGAGCGAGACGACGTCGGAGTCGACGCGGAAGGAGACGATGGAGGCGGCGGCGCCGTCGGGGAACTGGTCCATGACAAGCGCGCGCGCGGCGCGGTACTCGAAGAGGAAGAGCATGAGCGTGTACCAGATGATGCACTGGAGGACGACAACCTGGACCATGAGCGTGCCGGCGGAGTCGGGGCCGTACATGCCCCGGAGCAGCGGGATGCCCATGACGAGCGTGTTGGGGAGCGTGGAGAGGGAGAAGAGCGTGATGCTCCAGTCGAGGCCGAGGAGGCGGCCGCGGAGCGGGGAGAGGCGGGAGGAGGCGAGGGCGAGGAGGGCGAGGACGGCGAGCTTCTGGAGCGTGTCGGCGGCGAGGAAGCGGAGGTTCATGGCGAAGGGGTTGTTGGTGGAGATGAAGTGGAAGGAGAGGAGCGGGACGGCGAAGAGCGCGACGAAGCGGTTGATGCCGGAGCACTGGTCCGGAGTGAAGATGCGCCACCACCGGACGGAGCCGTAGGCGAGCGTCATGGCGACGTAGAGCGGCACCACCGCCGTGAGGACGTGGTAGAGGTCGAGGGCGGTGATCATGACTGCTGGGTTGCTTTGCTTGGCTGGGATGGAACAGGGGTAGAAACGAAACGAGGTCTTGCGGCGAGCAATGCGGGAGTTCTGTGGGCTACTGGGCTTTGGCTAGCTAGAACATGGCTGGAGTGCGGAGAAGAAGATGGTGACTGGATCAGAGCAAGAAGAAGAGCACAGCAAGCAAATGGCCTCTGGTCTCGAGTAAAGTATAAGACAGGACAGGAGGAAGAAGAACGGAGGAAAGGAGAGGAGACACAGATGAGGCAAGCGGGTCAGAGAGAGGGCAGGAAATGCAGGGGAAGCATGGCGTTGTACATGAGAGATTTTTGCAGGCAGAGCTGCAGAAGAGTGCAGCACCGGAACAGTACAGTGCGGTTTCCACGGCTGGGGCCTTGTTTAGTTGGCCAATTTGGGAGATGCAAAATTACTGTGCTAGCACTGTAGCACACTGTAGCGTTTCGTTTGTATTTATGAATTATTGTCCAAATATTGACTAATTAGGCTCAAAAGATTCGTCTCGCAAAGTACAACAAAACTGTGCAATTAGTTTTTAATTTCGTCTACATTTAGTACTCCATGCATGTACCGCAAGTTTGATGTGATGGGGAATCTTCTTTTTGCATAGTGTCAAAGTTGGGAGTTGGGGGTAACTAAACATGGCCTGGCTTGGCTTGCAGGTGCAGAGGTGGTAGTGGTAGCAGGAGGAGCTGGGAGAGGGGAGCCGGTACAGGTAGGTCTGCGCGCGCGGCGGAAAGGCAGAGAGAGAATTGAAATCCAAGGTAGGGAAGGGAGAGGGAGGTCGCTTCCGGTTGTCGTAATGGCAGACAGGAAAGCCATTGCATCGGAAGCTGTGGTACTCCAACAAGGAAGGCGGCCAGGGAGAGAGAGAGAGGCCTGTGACGTGTCTGAGCTACTAGCAGGAGTGAGAGGTGGAGGAAAATGTTGTCCCTTGCAGCGCCAGCAGCAGCAGCCTGCCATCATGTGTGTGTGTGTGTGTATGGGAGAATCTCCCTCATAAAGACGGAGATGACTTTGCGCAGCCTTGGACTTTGGCGCCTTGCTCGGTCGGCCTCCTGCAACTTCGAGTACAGTAGAGTGAGCGTGAGACTACTCTATCATCAGGGCAGCAGCTGGACAGGGGATCGATTCTCTTCACAATGCTTCAATGCCTTTTGGATTACGGTGATACTAGCAGTCGTAATGACGTACGTACGAGGTTAGTGAAGCACCAAGAGGACGACGGGCGAACAGGATGAGATGCTGCCACGTCGTATCCGTACGTGTACGCATCATATGCCAAGAGCACCCTCAACCCCGGTTTCAGTAGCACCTTTGCTTAACCTGTTCGGCAACAAGGTGTTAAAGTTTACCACCCATCACATCGGATATTTGATACTAATTAGAAGTATTAGATGTAGGCTAATTATAAAACTAATTGTACAGATGGAGTCTAATTCATGAGACGAATCTATTAAGCCTAATTAGTCCATGATTTGACAATGTGGTGCTACACTAACCATTTGCTAATGATGGATTAATTAGGCTTAAGAGATTCATCTCGCAAATTAGCACAAGATTCTGCAATTAGTTTTATAATTAGCTTATATTTAGTTTTCCTAATTAGCATCCGAATATCCGATATAACACACGTAAAAAGCATGCAAGTGTGAATGAGAGCTTGGTAAACTCCATGGAATCTTTATGCGGTGCTGTGTTACGGTGGTATCTGCTGCTGTTGCGTCTGCCTGCTTTCTTTTGTTTGACTAGCTACATACGTCAACGGTCAGCCTCGGGCTGCTGCTTCTGCTGGAACAGTACTACAGCCAATACAGTACGGTGCGGTGCGGTGCAGTGCAGTAGGCTTGGACTTTTCACTTTTGTTACCCTACCTCTCAGTGACTGCACCGTACAAGTGTACAACTATTCCTACGTAGTACACAATACATCACGTTACGTTACCCCTGGCCCTGGGCAGGGCAGCTGACCTGCTCCACTCCGGCTCCAGTGCAATGCACAATGCAGCGGGCACACGACACGTAAGGCTCCGTCATCGTCAGCCTGACGTACGCTTGCAAGGAGAGCACCCTGGCTTCTGGTTCATTGTGGGAGCCTGCATGCATGCAGCGTACCAGCACATGACGACGTGCTCACCATAACTGATCAAACTGTAAAAGAGGGCAGGGGAATCCACGAGCCAAATGGGGTGTTTAGATAGCAAATGCTAAATTTTTAGTAGTATCACATTGGATGTTCCGATGCTAATTAGGAGGATTAAATACGAACTAATTATAAAACTAATTGCAGAACCCCTGCTCTAATTCACGAGACGAATCTATTAAGCCTAATTAATTCATCATTAGCAAATGGTTACTGTAGCATCACATTGTCAAATCATGGACTAATTAGACTTAATATATTCGTCTCGCGAATTAGACTCCATCTATGCAATTAGTTTTGTAATTAACCTATGTTTATTACTCCTAATTAGCATTCAAACATCCGATGTGACATGTGCTAACCTTTAGCGGGAGTATCCAAACGTGTCCCAAATCAGCATTTCCTATTTAGGATTACTTTTCGAAAAAGAAGATGTCTTAGGGGTTGTTTGGATACGATGTGCTAAACTTTAGCAGGGTCACATCGAATATTCGGGTGCTAATTAGAAGGACTAAACATGAGCTAATTACAAAACTAATTGCACAGATAGAGTCTAATTCACGAGATGAATCTATTAAAGTTAATTAATCCATCATTAGCAAATGGTTACTGTAGCACTACATTGTCAAATCATGGACTAATTAGGCTTAATAGATTCGTCTCGCGAATTAGACTTCATCTGTGCAATTAGTTTTGTAATTAGACTATATTTAATACTCCTAATTAGTATCCAAACATCCGATGTGACAGGTGCTAAAGTTTAGCACGGTGTTCAGTGTCACATCGGATGTACGGATGCTAATTAGGAAAACTACTTGCAGAAGCATATGCTAATTCACGAGACGAATCTATTAAACCTAATTAATCCATCATTAGCAAATTGTTACTGTAGCACCACATTGTCAAATCAAGGACTAATTAGGCTTAATGGATTCATCTCGCGAATTACACTCCATCTGTGCAATTAGTTTTGTAATTAGTCTATGTTTAATACTCCTAATTAGCATTAAATATCTGATGTGACGGGTATTGGACTTTAACACCCTCCGGCCAAACATGCCTTGCAATTAGGGCTTTGTTATAAAAATCTGGTTTATGACCCTCTCACTCGATGGAGACTCTTGGCAAGCAGTCTCATCGGAGACATCCGGGGGGAAAGAAAATCAAAGATGCAGAGGTTATTGCCAAACGAACGGCTCACTCTACAGTTGACTGAGCTCCACATGTCAGTGTCAGTACGTCACCACCGCTCTCTCGTCCATTGACTTTTTCTCCCCACGTCCAAGCGTCTCCCCGCCGGCACCTCTCGCCAGTCGCCCACCGCACAGCTCCACCTCGCTGACCACACGGTGCAAGCTGCCCACGGCGCGGCGCCATGACCTGGAACAATCCCCCACCCGCCGCCGCCGCCGCCGACGCCCCCGGCACCGACCACGGCCGCCTGCGCGAGCTCGGATACAAGCAGGAGCTCAAGCGCCACCTCTCGTACGCCGCCCTTTCTCCGGTGTCAGTTTTGACCATTTCTTGTTCTGCTTCCTGCTTCGCTCGATATTTACCTGCTGGTTCTTCCTCGACCGCGCTTGCCCGCAGGGTGCTGTCCAACTTCTCCATCTCCTTCTCCGTCATCTCGGTGCTGACGGGGGTCACCACGCTCTACAACACCGGCCTCACCTTCGGCGGCCCCGCCACCATGACGCTCGGCTGGTTCGTCGCCGGTGCCTTCACCATGGCCGTCGGGCTCTCCATGGCCGAGATCTGCTCCGCCTTCCCCACCTCCGGCGGCCTCTACTATTGGAGCGCGCGCCTCTCCGGCGACCGTTGGGCGCCGTTCGCCGCCTGGATCACCGGATGGTACTCCCACTACTACTACTACCTTCCTATCCACCATGCATTATTAGTCCTTATCATCAGTTCATCGAATTTGTAGTTTCAACGGTGTGCCATGCCCATGTTCCGTTTAGTTGCGTTGGCCAGATGAAAATGAAATCTTTGTACGCAATTATGCGCCCCACCCTGGTCAATGTCCCTCCTTTAATATTATGTGCTAAGGCTACTAAATTTTGCAGACTGATTGCTTACAGAAATTTTATACAATTCGTGTGGGTCTCGTGTACTAAATTTTAGCTTGGAGCTCTCTTTTCAGTACGCGTTGACTTGAGTACATCATTGCTGCTGCCCTCAAATTGGATGTGGTTGATTCCACCATGCACTAATCATCTTTTCATGCTCTTCTCTCCGTGAATTCTTTCTGAATTCTGACCTCAATTCTTTCTAGGCTCTAATACCTGACGTTTCTTTACCTCTGTTACTTTCAGGTTCAACATTGTGGGGCAGGTAACCAGAAAATTTTCTGAGAACCCCCCTTTCTCCCCTCAGGTAGTCAGTTTTCAGTCTTTGGACTGCTAATTCCACCAACCTTTTTTTTTTGGCAGTGGGCAGGCACAGCCAGTATCGACTTCTCTCTAGCGCAGTTGATTCAAGTGATCATCCTGTTGAGTACCGGTGGTAACAATGGTGGAGGGTACCTGGCATCCAAGTATGTTGTCTTCGCCTTCCATGCTGTAATTCTGCTGAGCCATGCCATCGTCAACAGCCTCTCTATCACTTGGCTATCTTTCTTTGGGCAGTTGGCTGCTGTTTGGAATATGCTAGGTAATGTCTCTATTGAGTATGGGTCTCTTCGCTTACAAAACTTTAAAACACCTAGTATTTATATTTTGATTGAAGGCTCATTAAGTTACCTGTGGTGTGTATGATATCTGTCTCTTTCAGGTGTCTTTGCCCTGGCGATCGCTGTACCAGTTGTTGCTACTGAGAGGACCAGTGCAAAATTTGTGTTCACCCATTTCAACAACGATAACAGTGCTGGAATTCACAATAACCTCTACATCTTTGTTCTGGGGCTCCTTATGAGCCAATACACACTGTCAGGATACGACGCGTCTGCACATATGGTACAGAAAAATTCTCAAGAGTAACTTCAATCTTTTTCGGAAATCTTACTATGGTAAGTAGCATTATCCTTATTCTTTGATTCTAAATTTGTTCACGCAGACCGAAGAAACAAAAAATGCAGACAGGAATGGCCCGATTGGTATAATCAGCGCGATTGGTATATCGATAATAGTTGGCTGGGGCTACATAATTGGCATCACGTTTGCAGTGAAGGACATTCCCTACCTCCTGAACCCTGACAATGATGCGGGAGGTTATGCGATTGCTGAAGTGTTCTACCTTGCCTTCAAAAGCCGGTATGGGAATGGTGTTGGAGGAATCATTTGCCTGTGGATTGTTGCCATCGCCATATACTTCTGTGGCATGAGCTCAATGACTAGCAACTCGAGGTGATCCTCTGCTTACTTGTCATTGAGTTGTCTGAACTCCATAGTAGAGTGATCACAATTACTCACCATTGTCCTCATTTTGGTTATTAGGATGACTTATGCGTTCTCAAGAGATGGGGCAATGCCACTTTCATCCCTCTGGCATAAAGTTAACAAGCAAGAAGTGCCGATAAACGCTGTCTGGTTCTCAGCTTTCATTTCCCTTTGCATGGCATTGCCGGTAATAGAACATAATCATTCTACTTCTAATCTTTTGAAATGAGATTGCAGTTCAGTTCCAACGTTTGCAGCATTTGATCAACGATGAATCATTTCACTACTACCCTTCAGAAATGAGCTTTCAGATCATTCCTACTTTGGTAGCATTTTGATCAAAGCATGATTCAGCTTGTTTCTGATCCAAATGCAGTCTCTGGGTAGCCTCGTCGCGTTCCAGGCGATGGCATCAGTCGCGACAACCGCAGTCTACATTGCCTATGCGCTTCCAATCCTGTTCCGTGTGACACTGGCGTACAAGAGCTTCGTGCCAGGCCCATTCAACCTTGGCCGGTACAGTGTGCTTGTGGGCTGGATCGCCGTCCTGTGGGTGGCAACCATCACCGTGCTCTTCTCGTTGCCGGTCTCATACCCGGTGACCAAGGATACCCTCAACTACACTCCGGTCGCAGTCGGTGGACTGTTCACCCTCATTTTGTGGTCGTGGATCGTCAGGGCACGACACTGGTTCAAGGGACCCATCGCAAATTTGGGAGCATAGGGTGTTGTGGAGTTCTTGTGATGTGATTTCAGTTTGAAATGCTGAGGCGGTTTCAGGTGGTCTAGTTATTGCTGTCAGTTATAGGATGATTTTTTTTTTTGAAAATAGGATGAGACGTTAAGGAGTCCTGAAAATGTAACACTAATGGGGCCTTCAGATTTGAATGATAACAAGCAGGAAAGGTGAAAACTGTGTTAGTTATTCTTCTGTGATACTAATGGGTAGAGACTTGCTCCTGTGTGATGATAGATTAACGCAAATAGCAGTAATCGTGCAGAAAACGATGCTTAGAACACAACCATTATGCAATTCCATTGCTTGGGTAATGACATCAGAGATAACTCGTCGTCCTGGAAAGAAAGATTAACGAGCCAACCCGGCAGCTTTTAACTGAAGCCAAATCGAGCCGTATCCATTGCAATCCAACTCTGGCTGAGCTAGCTGGCTGTTCACCCCCTACCTTGCGGTTGCAGCCGAGTGTACATTTCAGAAACCTGATGGTTGTGCACTCTCAGCTGCATTCCAGTCACCTGCGTTAGGAATTGGACAAGATGTTGTGCTACCTTTCGTAAGGCTTCCACGTTCAATGGGTTCTAGCAAAATTGGATGAATAGACGAAATGGAGCTGCGTCCAAAGTTTCTGCCTCTTGAGGCGAAACCACACGGGCCCGTGCGCCAACTCCTCCGCAAGTTAGCCACCACCGCCTCGACGCTCACGCCGCCGCCGGCCGGAACGCAGGAAGGGGACGGGAGAGATAGCGTTCGTATTTTCAGTTTGATAAGGAACGTAGGGTAAGAGGATTTTAGAATGCGTTGCCAAACGCCAATAGCTATTGCACGCAGGTTGCAGAATTTGGTAAGACCCTGATCCGCAGAAACAAATTTGGAACCAGAGCTTTCAAAAACATACTATGTATACTACCACAAGACTGCCCAAACTGAATTCAACACACAGAGTTGTTACATTTAGGAAGGATAACATTATTTTCATCCGCAGAAAAGTTTACAAATTCCGCAATCCTTCTTCTGGATGGAGCTCTTCTGCAGCTGCTACTGCTCTTGCTGTCGTCAGTCATCAAGCCTTCCCAATCCATACTCCCAGGAGAAGCTTTCGTTCTCGAAAGAGCATGCAAAGTGGTCCAGCTCGCATGCCCATATGTCGTCTTGTACTGACTTGCAAAACTCGTCGATGTCGAAATCTTGTGCCGCCGCAGGCGACTCCTCCATGGACGATGGATCAGGCGCGTCTTCAGCCATCGTTGAGCCCTCAGAGTTGGCAGGTGCTTCCTCCTCTGCTTCGGCTGTCAACACATTGTCTTCATCCTCAAAGAGCCTTACCAAGTCGCCATTTCCTTCTAGTGACCTGCAAAACTCGTCCATGTCGAAATCTTGTGCCGGACCAGGCGCTGCGACACTTTCCTTCTCTGCTTCGTCTCTCAGCTCGGCAGCTTCAAACGGATCGTCCGTGCTCTGCTTCGTCTGGTCCATCTCGTCCTCACTCACCGTCGAGCCCTCGGTTGTTGGCACGGCGTCGTCCATGCACTTTTCCAACTCGGCCCAGTCGTCATCTTGATCAACAAGCGCTGCAGGGGACTCCTTGGGATCAGGCGCTGCCACCCTTTCCTCCTCTGCTTCGTCTCCCAGCTCAGCGGCTTCAAACGGATCGCGTGTGCTCTGCTTCTTCTGCACGGACGGCTGAGGCGGCTGGCAGTGACGTGCCGGTGCTTGCACTGGCATGTGGCAGGCACGTACCACCGGGAGAGTCGGCGGCGGCGGCATCTGCTGCTGAGGTGGCGAACGCGGGTGCAGTGGTGTGGGCGCCAGCGAGCGACTCAGCGGCGGTGCTGCGAGACGGGTCGGAACTGGCGGCGGCGGAGGCTGAGCTGAAGTGGCGATGTGAGGCACGTACGGCAGTGGTGGCGCGAAGGACGCCGTGCAATAACCCGCCGGCTGCACGACCGGAGGCGTCGGGGCGACGTCACCTCGCATCCGCTTGGGGCACGGCGGCTCGGCACTCTGCGGCGCCGGCCTCTTGGGCGCCGCAGCCTGCGCAATCACGACGGGCGCAGGCGCAGGTGGAGCGAAGAAGGCGGCGGATTCTTGGCGCGCCGCGGAGCCTTGATCGGCCCTGGGGGACACGTAGATGTTGCAGAGCACGAACTGCCTGTCGCCGGCGACGGCGTCCTCCAAGCAGCACGAGTACTCGTCCATGAGCCAGTCCGTGTACTCGCCGCCCTTCTTGTACCGGAGCTTCCTGATCTCGCCGACCTTGACACCGGCGTGGTCCACGACGTCCTTGACGCTCTGCGAGTGCCACGATCCGGAGCCGGCGGCGCGCGTGGCCCTGCTGGCCTTCCCCGCCCTCTGCGGCTGCTGCAGCTTGCAGTGGGTGAAGAAGAATCGGTGCCCGGTCCTGGGCAGCGGGCAGAACTGGCGGGCGAGGTCGGCGGGCTCGCAGCCGTAGACGTCGGCGTGGTTGACGACGGGGCGCACGGCCTCGTGCAGCGGCGCGCCGGCGACGAGGCGAGGGAGGTAGTAGGTGGCGGCCTCGAGGGGCGTCGGGTTGAAGCGGAAGCCGCGGGAGAAGATCGCCGGGCCCAGCGCCGCCATCTCCACGACGCGGATCGGAAGGGGAGCGGCGGAAGAGAAGGATGGATGGATGAAGCGGCAGAAGAGAAGGATGGATGGATGGAGCGGCAGAAGAGAAGGATGGATTTATAGGCCAGAGGCGCGTGGCGGGAATCCGACTTTTGCCGACGCCAGCTGCGAATCCGACTTTTGATCTTTTCTGTTTGTTTTTCTTTTCTCCAAATTTCGTCCAGAAAATTCCTTCCTGTGGCTGTGGCGGTGGGGGTGAAGCTCCTTTCTCTAGACGAACATGGATCGGATTGCCGGCTTCCAACCATTTAGAAATTAGAAGGCCGTCATATCTGAAGTTCTGAACCAGTCGATGGTTTCTCTGATTGGACATGTTTGCCGAACCGTTTCCTGCACTTGTACTGCAACCATATTCTCCCCTGCATGATTCAGACATTCAGTTCAGTAACCTTCCAGCTCCTTCTGCACACATGCCATTCAGAATTGTTCTGCTTTGGTCATGGAATTGTGAAGACCATCAAAATTGAATCTACTAGAGCTAACACCAACATGCAGCGATGGCATACTTTCCCCAAAATCATAAATATTCGGTTGCTTCAGCTTACCCTCTGGTGTGAATGAGTGAACCTTCATTCGTGGCATAAGAGATGGCATACTTGAATTTATCCAATTCTCGATTCTTGGCTGTGTAGATGATCTTGTTTCATTCCATCCATTTCATGTCTAGAGTTCCCTGCACCTCCGAACAGCAGGTAGTTCGAATGACACCCAGTATCAGGAGTGAGCAGCACTGTGCCACAAGAACTATCAGCACCCTTGGTATTGTTGGTTCCTCTTGTAAGGCTACCGGGAGGACAAACATGCACTGCATGGCTACTGAAATTAGATGGGATACAAATGAAATGGCAAGCTTTGAATTCATAGGTGGCATTGGCATCGATGGCTGGAATGAGCACATTGTGAAGCACTGGTTCAAATGAAATGGCAAGCTACATTTCAAAATGCATAAAATTTGCAGGTGGCTACAGCGGTGGCTTGCCGATCTTCTCCACCTTGTACGCGTCCTCGGAGTGCGCCTTCGGCGTCAACCTCTCCCCGATGTGCGACCCGTCGGAGGTGTCCTACACCATCATGCCCTTCATGGCATACTTCGAGTTCCTCCCCGTCGACGGCGAGGCGCGTGGCGACGCGAGCCAGCTCGTGGAGCTCGCCCACGTGGAGGCCGGGCGCGAGTACGAGCTGGTGATCACCACCTACACGGGGCTGAACCGGTACCGCGTCGGCGACGTGCTCCGCGTGACGGGGTTCCACAACGCGGCGCCGCGGTTCCGGTTCGTGCGCCGCAAGGGCGTGTTGCTGTCCGTGGAAGCCGACAAGACCGACGAGGCCGACCTGCAGCGCGCGGTGGAGCGCGCGGCCGCGCTGCTCCGCCGGCATGGCGGCGCGATCGTGGTGGACTCCACCAGCCGGGCCTGCACCAAGAGCTTCCCGGGACACTACGTCATCTACTGGGAGCTGCTAAAGGCCAAGGGAGCCCAGAGCGGCGGCGGCGCTGGTGTGGACGGCGACGTGCTGGATCGGTGCTGCCTGGAGATGGAGGAGGCGCTGAACTGGTTGTACCGGGAGGGCCGGGTCGCGCTTGGCTCGATCGGGCCGCTGGAGATCCGGGTCGTCCGGTCGGGCACCTTCCAGGAGCTCGCGGACTTGGCCGTCTCCCGTGGCGCGTCCGCCGGGCAGTACAAGGGCCCCCGGTGCGTGACGGCGCCGCAAATCATGGAGCTGCTCGACTCGCGCGTCGTCTCCAGCCACTTGAGCCCGGCATTGCCGGACTGGGCACCAGAAATGCTAAGCTTCTCTCCAAAGGAGAAGGAAGTTGGCAAAGCCCAAGCGCGTGCAGCTACGCTTCCGTTCATGTGAATCGATCAGTGTATCAATAATTTGTGTCCTTGTGCCTGTACAAGTACAAGTTGTGTAGTTTGTCATGGTGATTGGGTCATCATGCACCTGTTTATTTGTTGATTGCAGCAATCAACAAGCAATCAACATTTGCATCTTTATTTGGACCACTATAAATGCTAAGGAAAGGTGTCCGTTGAAAAGAAAGATTGGCTACTGCAGCGCCTCCAAACTAGCCCACAACCTCCTCTGAGTTTGCAAGGGACCAAAACCACTCTGAACTCAATCGTGAGACCAAAAACGCTACTGTTTGGGGCTGTGGGGTAGTACCAGTCGCCACTTGGCCCAGGCCATTGGAGCATAGAGAAGGAAAGAAGGAAGTCCATTAGAAATTACTCCCTACTCCTTCCGTCCCGCAAAGAGTGTCGTTTAAGAAAAATTGAGACACAATAGTAGTGGTGAGAAATACCTATGTTATCCCTAATAACTATTACTAATTGTGATTGAAAATCGTGCTGCCTATTTAGTTTTCTAGATCCTAAATAAATGCACATGCAATGGAACCAGAGAAATAACATCAATTGATCATTTGATTTGCTCCACACGCTTCTCCACACGCTTTTCTTTATTACTGTGAGTGTTGCTTTAACTAGATGAGATTTATTAGGAGGTAAACGAACACTGTTTGTGGGACAAATTTTAGAGTCTAAAAAGACACTCTTTGCGGGACGGAGAGAGTACATCCTAAAGAAACTATTCTCGTTCTGTCCTGGTCAAACAACTTTTATGATATCAAATAAATATATTATAAAAATATAGTTCATCATGAATCTAACTGTAGTTATTTTGTATCATAATTTTTGATGTTTCTTAGTATAAACTTGATCAAATTTTAAAAAAATTAACTTCAAATAAACCTAGAATCTTGTTTGGTTTTAGGACAAAGGGAATAGAGCGGTGGAAATATTAAGATGATTGGCTCCTATAATTACTATCTCGTATTCTCGTGTTCAATAATTATAGCGCATATATTACTACTAGTGGAGATGCACGCGCCACAGGCACGTCTTTTCAAAATACCAAACAAACAAGAACTTTGTAATATAGTAAGTAATGATTTTAGATTTATGGTAAAGCTGTAAAAAAGAGAAAAAGACATATTTTAAAAAATCAGTAAACAAGAATTTTAGATTCAATAACCAACGATTTAGCATCACCCATTTTTAAGTTATTAGTAACAAAAAAAAAACTTTAACACAGTTCACAATAATTTTCATCCACTTCATGATATAATAAAACTGACATAGTGGTTCATATGACGAGCGACGAGATCGATTCAAATAGCAATCAGCAAATGTTTGACCTCCAAATCTTTATCACTAATGCGTCCATCATACTTGCCAGTTAGCATGTGAATCTAAGTATAACACTATGTTCCCTCTCTTAGACTGCATCAGCAGTCTCATAAATTGGTTCAAATGATGGTCGGCAGATACATGATCAATAGCCTGCGCTATGTGGATAAGGGGAACTTCCCTTCTCACTGCTTCCATTTGCATCCGGCAATCCGGATGTTGGATGAGAAATTTTTCATGGAACGTTCCAACGAAACATTAAAAATTACCCATTCAACATTAACGGTCACTATTTGCAACATGAAAAAATAATGTGTAAAAATGACTACGTCGTTCAACTCTGGGATAGAAAATTCATTGTGAGACATGCAGAAACAGTAATTGCAACATCGATGCTTAACTATTGCAACATATGTTGAGTGCCCGATTTTTTTAAGATTCTGTTCTGTAGCATTTAGAAACTCTAATTATTTTTAGGAGGTGGAAACATTTAAAAACAAAATTTTGACCAGCGGCAACAATGCACGCGTGCAACCTGCCGCCTACACCATCTTTGACGTTTGATCCTATCCTAACCATATATAGTTTTAGCTATAGCAGGCACGATTGTGCAGGAGCACGTACGGATAGAGAGTTCATGCATTGGCATTCGTTTTTTACTCACCTGCTGATCAGTTCTTGCATGAATTAATAGATCTTCTTGGACGAAGACCCCACACGCATGCTTGTATCTCAATCCGTTGATCCTCCTCTCCCGTTGTCGCCCTGGTCTCGATCATCAAACACATGCAAGAATATTATTCATTGAGAGAGATTACAGAGGTAATGGGAGAGAGACGCTGAAGCTCACGGCCGTAATTGGCTGCATGTAGATGGCGAAGTGGAGCACGTAGGATCGCCACCGGGAAATCCAAATAATGCACCGTGCGTCCAGCACGTTAACAATATAGAGTAAGTAGCTGCCACAGGAAAGCTTCATGCGGCATCTAGTCCCATGCCTAACCATTTCGCTATAAAAAAAAAATCTAGTCCTACTCCTACCCCAGCATCCCAATTCCCAGACCATTTCTTGTCCTTCTCCGGACATTCAGTGCAGGCAGCTCCACCTTTTACTCAAATGGCGGAAATGACCGACGACGACGCGTCGACCAGCCCAGCACCGTCGCCGGCAACTAGTGCGGCGAGGGCGATCGACTCCGAGAAGCTTCATTTCATCGAGGAGATGACCGCCGATGTGGACGCCGTGCAGGAGCGCGTGCTGGCCGAGATCCTCGCCCGCAACGCCGACGCCGATGGAGTACCTCGCCAGCAACTGCGGCCTCGCCGCCGCCACCGACCGCGCCACTTTCCGGGCCAAGGTGCCCATGGTGACGTACGAGGACCTGGATCCGTACATCCGGCGCATTGCCGACGGCTCAGTGCCTTTGCTCGCGGCAACAAACTTTGACACGCAAGTTGCATGATATTTTTCTGGTTGGTCATTCAAAACAGGCCATGGACAACTGACAGACTACAAGCAAGAGGTTGGCCGAACCAATCAACGTGCCCCCTGTGCACCTGAAACGGCGATACACCTCTTTGCTGACAACAGATTCACTAAGAAGATCTAAGCATTCATCTCGGAATGGCTAGCGATCCCAACAGTGCACCGGAGGGAATGGCCGGAGCATGATGATGACCTCCACGAGTGGTGGACAAGAATGGCAGGATCAGCTAGCAGCTCGCGCAAAGACCTGTGCTCCTTAATCATGTTAACCTCTTGGGTAATTTGGAAGGAAACAAATGCAAGGATTTTTGATCGAAAAGAAACAAAAAATGACAACATTTTCTTCGGAGTTAGAGATGACCTAGATAGCTGGACAATGGCGTAGCCATTCTTGCCGTCAGGACCTAACACGTCCTGTGCCGTGTAATTGTTGTTGTTTTCTCTGTTCTTTTTTTATCAACCTAGATGTTCTAAAATTCTCCCATCTGAAATGTTCTTCTTTTTAATATAATTGGGAATGGACCTTTAATCCACTTCCTTAGGATCGGTCACATTTAGACCCGGTACTAATATTAGCATTAGTATCGGATCCAAATTTGGGATCCCTCGGAGGTCCTTTAGTACCGGGTGGGAGCTCCACCCGGTACTAAAGGTCACCCATTAGTACCGGGTGGAGGCTCCACCCGGTACTAATATGTCTGAGGGCCTTTAGTACCCGATGGGGGCTTCACCCGGTGGCTTCACCCAGTATTAAAGGTGACCCTTTAGTACCAGGTGGAGCCCCCACCCGGTACTAAAGCCCTCGTATGACTCCCTCCATCCGCGCAATTAATTTTCTTTACTTTTTTCCTCGAGGCACGGCCCTCCATCCTTATCCTCTCACGCGGTCACGCGTGCCCTACTCACCTCTGCCTCCCTCCTTATCCCCTCCCTCAGCTCCCTCCATAGCCAACGCCTCCTTCCCCTCCACCGCCTGCCTCTTCCTCCCTCCCCGGCCTCCCCTCTCCTCCCCCCTCTGCTCGCCCCTCACCTCGTGCTTGAGGTGAGGAGCGGCGGCAGGGCGGGGGCCGGTGGCTGGCAGCGGGAGAGGGCGGGGCGGGCGGCCGGCGGGGTCGGGGGATGTCGGTGTCAAGAATCACGGGTGAAGACTCCGGCAAGTAAATTTATTTTCTATGCGCGTAAGGCTCGGATGGTTACACGAGAGGACACGAGATTTATACTGGTTCGGGCAGGAATAGCCCTACGTCCAGTGTGGGAGGCTGCTCGTGTTACTCGTGCGGAGTTTGTAGTAGGGGTTACAAACGGACGAGAGAGGGAAGCTGGTCCCAAGTCTCTGTGGGTGTGTACTGATGCTCGTGTGGAAGGGTTGTGAGTCGGGGATCGTTCGGTTCACTCGAAAGCCGTCCCCTTCTCGGGCCCAATGGTCCTCCTTTTATAGCGTAAGGAGGACACAGGAGTTAAATCGAGCCATGAGTCAGGTAAAGTAAAAATATAAGCAAGGAAGGTAAAGCACAGGGAGACGGGCCGTGCCACTGGGGTTGCCGTTCGGTCCCATCGATGACCCAGCCACTGTAGCCGAGCATGCAAGACATGCGTGGTGACCGGCCAGTGTAGCTGTGCAAGTTGATGATGATGACTGGCCATCGTAGCCGCGCATGTCGCAGATGACGGGCGACCCCTGTAGCCACGCGTGCTGACCGGAGGGCGCGGCTGACACGCCCCTGCTGCCAGGCCGAGCGGGAAATCGGGCGGCGCACCCTGCAGCATGGGCGTTGAGTGCCCTACGATGAATGTCACAGGAGAGGGTTAGGACGGTGCAGCTGTAGCCCTGTGCAGTCATGGCAACAATGCGCCGCCCAAAAACTTCGGCAGGTCACGTCGAGGAACGCGGGCGCCTCTCCGTGTGTCAGAGCCGTTTCCTAGACACGCGCCCCCCATCGGTTGCATTTATGGCGAGATCGGTGGGGCCCACAAGATCTGCGCCCTTGTTTGCTGGTCCGCGCACGTCGTCGGGCGAGGCGAAGCTCTGTCCTGTGGGTCCGGATACGTCCGACCCCTAGCGCCCGGGGTCGGGCGAGGCAGAGCCTTGCGACGAGGGGTCGGGTGCGTCCGACCCCTTGCGCCCGGGGTCGGGTGAGGCGGAGACCCGAGGGGTCGGGCACGTCCGACCCTGTGACTCGAGGGTCGGGCCAAGCCGACGGAGATCACTGTTGCTGGAGGTGGGTCCGGGCTCTTATGACCGTCGTTTAAGGAATGTAAGGAAGTCATTAATATTTTCCCCAACAGAGGATTTCATTCTTTTTAATTTTTAAATATCTTTCAGTACCGATTAACCGGTACTAAAGATCCCCTCTAGTACCGAATTCTAGTACAGGTTGCGGAACCGGTACTAAACGGGATTTCTAACCGGTACAAATGGTGTTTCCCTAGCCGTGTTCCTTTCAAAAAAAAAGGTGCGACCTGGCCGGCGCGGGCCGGTACAAATGGTGTTTCCCTAGCAGTGTTCCTTTAAAAAAAAAAAAGGTGCGACCTCGCCGGCGCCACCGACCGCGCCGCGTTCTGGGCAGGGACGCAGGGTGCCCATGGTGACCTACGAGGACCTGGAGCCGTACATCCGGCGCATTGCCGACGGCGACCGCTCTGTGTCTGAGTTCCTCACCAGCTCCGGCACGTCGGGCGGCCAACGCAAGCTGATGCCCATAGTCGACGATGAGCTCAGCCGCAGGCAGCAGCTGATGAGCCTCGTGATGCCTGTCATGAACCAGTAAGTTACCATGCATGGTTTTATCAATCAGACCACCTCGTGATGAAGAAGCTAGTAAGGGTGGACGAACAATCGATAGCTGTCTGCCTGTCTCTACTTCCTTTTCGTCAAGGCCGAGATCAAGACGCCAGGTGGTCTGATTGCACGGCCAGCCCTGACGGCGAGCTACTACAAGGGCGCCCACCACCTCAAGGATCGCCGGCGTGGCACGTACGATAATTACACGGCCCCGATGGACGCCATGCTCTGCGAGAACGCGTTCTGGAGCATGTACGCGCAGATGGCGTGCGGCCTCTGCCAGCGCCGCGCCGTCCTGCGCATAGGCGCCGCGTTCGCCTCCGTTTTCCTCCGTGTTATTATCCGCTTCTTCCAGCAGCACTGGGAGCAGCTCGCCGCCGATATCGAGGCCGGTGAGCTCAGCCCCTGCCTCGTCTCCGACACGTCGGTGCGCGAGGCGGTGGCCGGCATCTCAAGGCGCGAGGCGGTGCGCGAGGCGATGAGAACCAGCTCGTGGAGCTCGCGCACGCGGAGGCTGGACACGAGTACGAGGTCGTGATCACCAGCTACTCCGGGCTGAACCGGTACCGCGTCGGCGACGTCCTCCGCGTGACGGGGTTCCACAACGCCGCGCCGGAGTTCCGGTTCGTGCGCCGCGGGAACGTGCTGCTATGCATCGACTCCGACAAGACCGACGAGGCCGTGGTGCAGCGCGCATCCGCGCTGCTCCGCCGGCGGCATGGCGGCGCGGCCGTTCTGGACTACACCAGCCAGGCGTACACCGAGAGCATCCCAGTGCGCTACGTGATCTACTGGGAGATGATGCAGATGCTGTCCAGTAAGGGGGTAGAAGCCATAGCCACATTGGACAAGGAGACGCTCGGCATGTGCTGCCTTCAGATGGAGGAGGCCCTGAACGCCGTGTACATGGCAGTGCCGGGTCGCTGACGGCTCCATCGGGCCGCTCGAGATCAGGGTCGTCCGGCCAGGCACCTTCCAGGAGCTCATGGACTATGCCGTCTCTCGTGGCGCGCCCCTTGGACAATACAAAGACGCCCCGGTGTGTGGCCGCCCCGTCCATCATCGACCTGCTCGACGCACGTCGTCTCTAACCATTTCAACCCCAAGCTGCCGCAATGGTCTCCAGGTGAGCGCTTCGAATCGACCGGCAAGGAATGTTCAGCTCCGGCTGATGTTCGTGCACCCCATCTTGATGGATGCCGCGTGTCCCGCCCATCTCAGGGCATCAATGAAGAGTGATCGTTACCGACCTCATGACTCCAGGCCAGGTTGATACCTTTGTGTTACCTACTCAACGTTTGTCCATCCTCATTGTCCGATGTGTTTGCTGGTACCACGCGGTTAGGAAAAGTGTTTTTCTTCCTCATTACCATAGTTTTCCTTATCGTTTGCACCTTATGAATGAAGTAGCATGAAACGCCTTGGCATCCAACACTAACTTTGCTTCGTTGGCACAAGAAGGCATTCCAAATAAAAACCAAAAAAAAAACCCAGAAATGCTCTTAACTCGAGGGATGACAAACCAAAATGCCTTGTATTTCAAGACGGAGGGAACCAAAATACCTGTATCTCAGGATTGAGAGAGTAGTCTGTATCAATCTCCAACCATGTGTGAAGTTTCTGAAATTTTACTCACGAGATAGAACAAACCACAACCAAACAAAGGATCTGTGCAAACGCCCCTAGACCAGGCAATTAACAAGCATTGATGTCACCATCGATACAAATATGAAAAGAATCCACAGACACTCGATCCAGAGCTTTGAGTTGCATGCACAGTACAGATAGTGATCAAGGTGACAAATGTATGAGCCAGCAGTACACTGATAAAAGTGACACCAGATAACCGGCCAAAATTTTCACTCAGCCAAAGACAAGCTACAATCCATTCTAATACTGCAGAGCTCCCTTCTCTAAGCCTTCCTGGTTGCGATCTGAGACTCAGCCTGAAGAGCAAACCATCGACTGCATTAGCACAACAGTGTTTATATGTATTGGATAGATGGGCGCGAACAATGTATAGAACCACAAACCTCTTTCTTCACTGGCTCTTCCTTCTCCGACAAGATCAGCTCAATGTGGCATGGGGAGGACATGTAAGCTGCAACAAGTAGTTAAGCAGGTTGTTAAGCTGCAACAAGCAAAACATCCACAACATAGCAAAAGACAATAAAAGGAACAAACTTCAACTTCAGATAAACTTACGATTGATGCGTCCATGAGCACGGTAGGTCCTGCGCCGCTGCTTCTGAGCCTGGTTCACTTGAATGTGCGACACATAGAGGGTATCGACATCAAGACCTTTGACCTGCAGCAGAGAAATTCACATAATTAGCATAACATAACATTAAAGAAACAAAGATAGCTCTCACAGGATACAGTAAAATTGCAGACCTCAGCATTGCTCTCTGCATTCTTGAGAAGATCTAGAATGAATCTAGCAGACTTAACGGGCCAGCGTCCCTGTCCATTGGAGTGGCGCGACTTAACCTGAGCAGTACGCCCAACACCGCCGCAGTACCTCCGGAAGGGGATGGCCTGCTTGTGAGCAATCACATCCTCAAGGTACCTTTTGGCCTTGGTGAGTGACAACTTCCTGAGGGCAAACGCTGTCTCACGGGTGTTCTGCAAGTATTACAGACAGCATTAACAAACCCTGAAATGGGCACCATCATACTTTTCTTCGAAGTATAAAAGGCAGACAGGAAGAATAATGTGTGCATTTATATGGATGAGCACAACTAAAGTTGACTCAGACCAAGCTAACAAATTGAGAAAGAGAAATGTGCCATCATTTACTGAACCAATTGACATGGAATTGTCCAACACATGGACAGGGCCAACGGTTCACCCAATAACGATGAACACAATGTTCCTAAAGTTTACGGGGATACTGCTACCAAGAAACACAGCATCCTGCTTTTTTCTTTAGGGCACCAACTAAAGAAACCACAACTTTGTAGTATAAAGTTCACGTATAAACTGCAAAGCACTGCATAACTACGCTTAATGCAGTTACTAGAAATGGTGGACCTATAACAATTTCAATCCCAGAAATTTGTGTCATTTTACTCTAGCACACAAAACAACCAATCTTACTTCAGCATCACAGAATAAACACAATGACACCTTTATAACACAGAACAGGGGAAACACATGCAGTACAAATACTATATAGCAACTTGCACAGCAACAACAGAGAATTCACCGAATAAGCAATAGGATAAAACAGCAAATTTACTGAACCAATAGACATGAAGCTATCATAAACCCAATAACAATGAAGTTGGCATTCTAAAGTTTACAAGAGTGGTCACATTCTGTCTATTCTCTTTTGGCTTCTGCTAACTAAATCAAACAAGCTGTAACTATAATTTACAATACAGCCATGCTCCAAAAACCATCTACAGAGTATCATATAAAGGACGAAGCTATATACAAATGGTCTCTTCTATTTAGATCAAGGAAAGGACCAATAACTACGAGGAATGACATGAATGATGATACCAGTGAGTCCAAAATGAACGGGCTATATGAAAACTAAAGGAAGAACGCTAAGGTGCACGCAAACAAATCATGGGATCTCTCGAAACGAGAGCGCGGAAGGGAGCTCTCACCTTGAAGTGAACACGGAGGTCCCGGCCCATGGCCTTGGCGGCTGCAACGCATCAGACAGAAACAGAAACACAAATTTATCAGAAAAGCCGAAGACATACAAATCGACACCAAAATTTTGCGGGACGACGCTTACACTTGGTGGGGTTGGTCGGCTCCCTCGAGTACTTCACCTGGAACCAAAAGCAAGAGCCGCCGCACGGCAGGAATCAGTAAGGGCGAGACCAAATCCATGGCGGCAACCAAGATGCAACACGCGCGCGCGAGAAGATGGGGGGAGGGAGATCTCACCATGGCTGCAACCGGCGAGCGGGCGGCCTCGAGGGGGATGGGAGGCGTCTGCGGCGGCGGCGAGGGGCGGGGAAGGAAGCGGCGGCGGCAGGAGCGAGAGAGATTATGTAGGTGGCACGGGAACTAGGGGCACCAAAACCCTAATGGCTCGTTATGGGCCGAGCCGACTGCGGGCCTTAGCTGAAGGCCCATGTTGGCGATTTCAAGAGCGGGCGGGCAGGCAACAAGAGACTTTTTCTGGGCTGGGTCCTAGGCTTCCGGCTGGCTTCGCAGTCAGATTCTTTTTATTTTTATTTTACCGTTTAGATTTGCAATTCTTTTGTCCGGTCAATTATTTTTGCAAAACAGTAAAAAAAATCTCTCAATAGTGTTTTTAGTACAACAATACGGATGGCGTTATGGCCAGGTTATCCAAGAATTCAGGGAGAGAACTTTCAATTGACGGTCACGAACTGAAAAACAAACAACAATGTGCATGGTTAGATCAGCTGCACTTGCCGCCGGAGAGTTGGCTTCAGCCAACTAGTAGGCTATTACAAAATATGTATTGAACTCCCAACTTGTGAACTTTCTGAAATTTCGCTCACTACTATCTTACTTTCTGAAATTTCATTAGCAGCTTTCTGAGTTCCAAAACACGCACTCCGCAGCAGCATCCTCACAATTACAATTCAGCAAGTCAAAACGCTTGTGCTTTCCTAAACATGTGACAAACAAGCAGACTATAGTAAGGGGTACAACACCAAAATTGGGAATTTGGACCAGTGCAGCTCGTGGACCCTTTCCAACTCTCAATATTCAGGGATCTGGGACACTGGCATGGCATGCATGCAGTCCTTGGTTCGGAAACATTGAGTCTAATCTTTCTGCAACTTGACTGGCCTCTCCTTGTGTGATCCTGCATTTCCAAAGAAAAGGGGAAACAAAAAATCATTTCTATGCTCCAACTTGAACAGATAACTAAGGAAGTAAAACACATTTTTCTGTACTGGGAGGTTATTAACAAAAGCCGTAGAGTGCATGTGAGTGGAAAAGTGTTTCTCTGAAAGGCATAGCAAAAAACACCTGCATATCTCCTTTTCTTGTTGGCTCTTCTTCTCTTGCGCTCAGCCTGTGTAAGTTCTCCCTCTTCCTTAACATCACCTTTTCCTTCAAAGATTTCTTCAGGAGCAAGCATTGCAGCATCGGAAACGGCTACAGGTGCAATCTGCAAGACAGAAATCGTGACATTAATTGAATGCTATGACAGTATGACTGAGGCCTAGAGCAACATCACAGGAAAAAGTAAAGGTTTTTGTACCTCTTCCATTGCTAAGGCTGGCACATTAGCTTGTACAGACATATCTTCAATGACCTGAAAAGGCCATATTTCACTTCATACGGTGACAAATCTTGAGCAAAAAAGATTGCAAACACAAATTTCGAAGTTATCCTTACCGGCTTTGGAGCAAAGTGGAAATGTGATAGTGCATCCAACTTCAAGCATATCCTCTTAAATAAAGTATTTGCCTGGGTGGACACAAAGTTAGTCATTAACAGAGAACATAACTTAGCTTATCTGACATTAAATATTATGTTGGCAAGCAAAAATCACATTGGATAAAGTACATATAGCATCGCAGAGTGATTGAATATAATGTAAACATGAGATCAAGTTAACTAATGTAATAATTCCACCCCAAATAAAGGTCAATGCGAAAGATCTCCCATGATTAACAGACAAGCAAAGACACTGAAAGATTATTCTTTCAAAGACATTTGCTTTCAAATCAATACAAATGAAGAATTAAATTGTTCACAACAATTTAGATTACGGGTAGACTAACATTATTTTCACAACAAATAAAGCTAACTCCCCTTTTATTCTTGTAAGGAGTGAATCAACTTACCTCTTTCTTTAGTTCATCTGAAATCGATAGTGGGGCAGGTGCAATGCCTGCTTTTTGGGCATAATCATCCTGGAATAACAAAAAAAATCAAGAGTAAATTAATTTAATGCTTATCTCAATTAGAATCTGTTTGAATATAAAAAAAATATTATAACAGTGCGAACCTCATAGAGTTCAGCAAGACCCTTCTTGCTCTTACTTTCATCCTGTTGGAACAATATTGCAAATAGTAAGATATCAGCACAGATATCTTATGGCTAGTTGGCTACCATGTAAGAATTCTAGTTACATACCAGTTCCTTATGCTCCCTGGGAGCTTTAGATGGCAAGAGAGAAGGCTTCTCAACATCATCAAAATGACCCTGCAAGAAACCAAGAAATCAAATCTAAAAATTAGTAATGAAAACATAGAAAATGATCTCAAAGTGGTCCTCAGAATTACCAGTGCACCTAATGCTATTACACTACCATAGCTGAAGTAGAACACCATGGACAGGATTGAAAGGCAAAACTACAATATGTACCTCTGCAATTCTTTTCTTTATCATCTCTTCAAGAGAAGCTGTGACTTCCTCGGTGATTACAGGGGCAGGTCTTACATTGTGCTCAAAATCAAGGTCCACTTCTAGGGCACTGTTTTTGGGCCTGCTGGAAGCAGTAACCTACAAATAACTATTTAGTTTATTTAAAGTGAAATGATAATAAATTATCGCTAATGGGATGTTATAAGTTAGAAATATGTATAGTTAAAAGCAGAATTAAATGCACTCTATTCATTACCTCTCCCTGCATGGTCCACGTACTGGGTTCAAGATTAGCTTTCTCCATTTGCTCTATTTTAGCACGCATCTTCAGCCGCTCCTTTTCATGGGTTGAGAGACCCTGGTCTTCCTGTAGAAAAGGAAAACATTGACAAACTAGTATATGTGCATGGTTCAACTAAAACGAGTAGATCTAGCGTGGAACCAACATTTCCATCATCGTTCTCACTGCCATCAAGTTCCATTTCATGTACATCATCCTTGAATTGAACTTTCTTTGTGGAACCATCTCTCTTTTTGACTGGCTGGTTATGCTTTTTCTCAAAAAAATCTTTGTACCTGAAAAGGCCCTTTGCTGTTCAGATTACAATGCCAAGTGCTATTATATCTGCAAATGCATACCTATTACTATAGTGGCTAAACATTGTTCGGTTTTTACAAGGTTTACTGGACAAATATATGTACACTAAGAACAACAATGTAACCAAGAAAATTAGCTGCTTCGGCTTCTCTTTCTGACCCTTCGTAATCTAGTATGGTTTCATGAGATAAAATCTAAGTATCAAGCAAGTCCAGTCAGGCCTATTCACTCGAAATGACTGCCACTCCCATTTATAAAAGTCTTTTACCAAAGCTTGTAAAAAGCAATGTTTCGATAGTGAACCTAAAATTAACATAGCCCAGTATATAAATGTTTAATGTTTTTATAAATGTCTAATCCAAAATGATTTGCATTTATCACAATAGCATACTTGACAATTAGCATAAGGACTTACATTATACCTCCACCACCGTCTCCTTCATCCTCTTCATCATCATCCTCGAAATCTTCCAACTACAGATAAACAACATTAGTAGGACAAAGAAGAAGAATATCTGGATTAACATGGTTACATATGGTATTTAACATTGTAACAGCCAAAAATGGACAATAACTTCAGTCAGGAAAAATCTCTGAAAAACTTGTACTATTGCTGAGTTCTCTGAGCTCTAGATGCTCAGTTCCCTTTCACATCTATCAGAAATTATGGATTCAATTCCTGAGATATTACCTACTTCTGGTTCTATTTAATTATTCTTTCTAAAAGAACCAAAGATTATTATTATGTTGCTACAATTGAGAGAGAGGGAGAATGACCAGGAAATCCTTACATCCAATTGGCCTTCATCGTCATCATCTTCCCCCTCATCGTCATCCTCATCTCTGTCCTCCTCACCCTCATCATCACTGTCCTCCATCCAGTTTTTCGTCACCTTCTTCTTCTCTCCTCGATTGGCACCGCCACCATACTCCTCTTCATCCCCCCTATCCAGGAACTCCGCCATCTCTCCTATCTTCAGGAACCGGTCCTCCAACCCTTTCCCTCCTCTCCCATCCAATTCCTCCTCCTCTTCTTCCTCATCGTCACTCAATTCCTCCTCCTCATCTGTCTCCTCCAACTCCTCCTTGAACTCATCCAATTCGCTACCTTGTCCGTCCTCCTCCGACTGCTCCTCCTCGGCATCAGCAGGCGTCTCCACAGGAAGAGCCGCCTGCGGTTGCGGCTGGGGTTGCTGCTCGAGGCGGCGGAGCTGGCGGCGCAGGTGGGGGAGGAGTGGGCGGGAGAGCAGCTCTATCTGGGACCAAATCTGCTCAGCATCGAAGGCGGGGCCCGCGAGGAGGGTAGGGAGCGGGGGCGGCTGCGCGGGGGAGAGCGGCGCAAGCGAAGAGTAGATGTGCTGCGAGGCCGCGCGGGCGGCGGCGGCGAGGTCGGCGGACGGGGAGAGGAAGTGAGCCGGGTCCGCATCCCGCAGCAGCTGCAGGGCCGCCTCGCCGTTGTCGGCGGCCGCCGTCGCGTCGAGCGGCTCGCCCACGTCCATCGCCATTGCAGGGGGAAGAGGCAACAAAATGTTTTGAGGGAGACGACGAACCGGGTATTCTAGGGTTTATGAGATGGGCTGAACTCCAGCCCATCCACGTTGATGGGCTACAAGCTAGGATGCTCGGCCCAGACGTATCGGTGTATCCTTGATTTTGGAAAATCCCGTATCGCCGTGTCCATGTCGGCATATCCGCATTCCGTATCGGTGCAACGTAGGCTACAAGTCCATTATGAACATTTCGGCCCACATACATACATGGGCTGGAACTTCAGACCATACGTGGGCGGTATTTTTCATTATCACCTCCTGCACGTTTTGCGTGAGCTTAGATTCTTCGCAAACCGTTATGTCCGAAAATTTAGGTGGTGACTGGGAACTACGGGTACTACCTGCTAAACTTTAGCAGTGTCTTGTTCAGATGTTAATTAGAAGGATTAAATATGAGATAATTATAAAATTAATTGCAGAACCCCTGTGCTAATTTGCGAGACGAATCTATTAAGCCTAATTAATCCATCGTTAGCAAATGGTTACTGTAGCACCACATTGTTAAATCATAGACTAATTAGGCTTAATAGATTCGTTTCGCAAATTAGACTCCATCTGTGCAATTAGTTTTGTAATTAGCCTATGTTTAATACTCCTAATTAACATCCAAACATCCGATGTGATAGGTGCTAATCAATGTCGCTTTTATTCAGGTCAATTGCAAAATAAATACGATGTCCCATCTTAAAAAAAAATGGGAAGGAAAACCAGCTACACGTATGCTCTTCCACAATCACAAATGAGATTCGGTCTTGATGGAGCCGAATTGTCAATCGGTCTGGTTTCACTTCAGAACCAGTCAATGGATACGGATCTCAAGATCCTAATGCCAATGAGGCAATGACATTAGAAGGTTCTAATGGATTCGGAGACAGACCCGTTAGTTAGGTTGAGGCTGTGGCCTGCGTTAGTTAGGTTGAGGCTGTGGCCTGTGTGTTGTGGCTGCTCACCCAACTGAAAAGAACCGCCGGCCGCCTACCGACGCCACTTTCCCACGCGGCCCGCCGCGCCACCGCTCCCTGCACCCGGGCTCATAACTCCACACCCACCGACACCGTGGTCCCCACGAGGGAGATCGACGCGCGGACAAGGCCCACGCGGCCACCGGTTGCTTGCTTTGCTTCTCTTGTGGGAGACGCGGGGACGTACGCGCGGACGGAGGCGAGGTGCAGGTGCAGGACGGGGGGAAGCAGCTGCGACCTCTCCATCTCCGTCCACCACCGCTCCCCGAGACCGACCCAACTCCACCAAACAAGCTAATTTGGCCGCGGGGTGGCGTCAAATTGCAGCCAAGCGCCCCCGTTTCCTTCGCTGATTTAGCTCTGGTTCTCTGACCACCGACTTGCCACCGGATTGAGCGAGCTTCGTCCACCACCGGATCGATCGTCGAGGTACGCAAGGCCGCTTCGTTGAGTTCTTGCTTGTTTGTTCTTTCTTCTTTCCCTCCCCTTTTCCAGTTGCTTGATTCTGTTTGGGGGTCACGCGTCAAGACTTGGTCCCTTGAGCGTCTGCAACTGATTGTGGAAATGACCTGCTAGAGTTTAAGCACCTTGCTCAATTGGAGGATGGGAGATGCAGATGCTCCATTTTAACTAGATCTTCGTGCAACAGTACTATATATTGCTGGAATTGTCGGTCGGGCAACACTTCAATGCCAAATAATTCTTTGAGATTTTGTTTTTTCAACCTGTAAGACATTTAGCATTTGACACAGGAAGCATCCGACTTCCGGGCACTGGTCCTTACCATTTTGTATATACTCCGTACAAGCACAAACACCTTAGTTGCCTTCCAAACATAAAATTTGTTACTGGCGAAAATTGGGAACAATTGGTACCTTTTGCTCCATAGTAGGGTCGGTGTTCATTAGTAGTCAGATGTTAAATTCAGCATGTGGTGCAAACGGCATAAGTAACAATTGCAATTTCTGTTTCTAGGATGTCAAGCCTTGAGGAGCCACTTGGTCTCGGAGACCTGCCAAAGTTGAGTATTAACAGACTTGGAAGCCTCTCCTCGCCAAGAGCTTATCGTAGGGCAGAAGCTGATGACATCAACAATCGCAAGTAAGTCTCCTACTCTGATAGAAATGGATAATCAGGCTCGTTTGGCGACGCACCAGTTACTACTGTAGCAAAAATGGACGATCAATGCCGCTTTGATTCAGTAAAGGAATCATCTGTAATATGCATGTTATCTGTTTGCTCGCAGGTATAACAACTCCTGCAATGGAAGCACTCAGATGGTCTTCCATGGCAATTCTCATGCATGGCATCCGCAATGCCGTCAGGCCGATTCATCATGTGATGCAGTGGAGCTTAGAGATCTTCCCAGAAAGGTACTTTGAATTCCAGAATTACCTAGTCATAATCTTCCAATTTACCATCCATAAGTGCAACTATAAATATTAGGAAAGAGTAACAACTAAAAATATTAATACCACTATGATTTCCTCTAATTCAGTTGAATCAATAATATGCCTTCAGGTTATGTGGGATCTACCAAGCTTTGTCAAGATAGTTGAAGTTGGACCACGAGACGGCCTGCAAAACGAAAAGGGCAATGTACCAACATCTGTCAAGATCCAACTGATACACAAATTAGTGGCTGCAGGTTTATCAGTAGTTGAAGCCACAAGTTTTGTATCCCCAAAATGGGTGCCGCAGGTGATGCACTTAAATCACATTAAGCGATCTAGTGATTTTTGGTGATTGCCATTTTTCTTCATTTTCTTATTTAGCTTAGTTTGGAAACTGCAGTTAGCTGATGCAAAGGAAGTCCTCAAAGGGATCCAGCAGGTGCCAGGTGTGCGGTATCCAGTGTTAACCCCTAACCTCAGAGTAAGTTCTATGTCATTTTATTTTCACAACTTTGCTGCACAGTAAAGCATTGGCAATGCTATACGTAATTGCCACTACATGATCTGATTGCAGCAATGAATGGGTGTTTACAGGGATTTGAGGCTGCTGTTGCAGCTGGTGCAAAGGAAATTGCGGTATTTGCATCTGCCTCTGAATCCTTCTCTAAGTCGAACATTAACTGTACCATTGAGGAAAGTCTTGTTCGGTACCGTGATGTTACTGCTGCTGCCAAGAAACATGGACTCCTTATCCGTGGGTAAGTTAGTGAGCTGTTGTTCTCTTAAACTTAAAACAAGTGTCAGTGAAGAATTGAGTTACTAGTGATGCTGCTTGGCCTGCATTGTGGTCTGAACCTTGCTTCCTCTGTTTGTGTTAGGTATGTTTCCTGTGTAATTGGTTGCCCTGTTGAAGGTGCAATCGATCCATCGAAGGTGGCATATGTAGCTAAGGAGCTTTATAACATGGGGTGCTCGGAGATTTCACTTGGCGACACAATTGGTGTTGGTACACCAGGTACTGAACTGCTGACTGTTCTTGCCAATGCTTACCCTTTGCTCTCAGTTTCTTTGAATAGCATGTTGAAACTGATCCAAGTAGCAACTCATCGAAACATTCCTGCTCCTTGTTATGTTGTCTGTTTCAGGTAGTGTAGCTGCTATGCTTGAAGCTGTCATGTCCTTTGTTCCGGTGGACAAGATTGCTGTTCATTTCCACGATACGTACGGCCAGGCCCTTGCCAATATCCTAGTCTCCCTTCAAGTAAGTAAAACCTCAATTTGTTTGTTTTGTCACTAAAAGTACTTAACATTCACATGAAGATCACCTTATCCTAACATTTTTCTCTGTTTCCTTAGATGGGGATCAGCATAGTGGACTCATCGGTGTCAGGCCTTGGTGGCTGCCCGTATGCCAAAGGCGCAACTGGCAATGTCGCCACGGAGGACGTCGTGTACATGCTCCATGGCCTGGGGATAGAGACCAACGTCGACCTCAACAAGCTCATGGAGGCTGGCGATTACATCTCCAGGCATCTAGGAAGGCCGGTGGGTTCCAAGACTGCTGCCGCTCTGCGCAAGCACCTGAGTCCCTGAAGATCATTTCAGGCACTCCCAAAAGAACATGCATGTATCAGCTGGTGTCATCACACGTACTTAGGCAGAATCGTAGAAGCGTCACTTCAGTTTGTTTTTGGCTTTTTTGCGATCATACACAGAAAACATTGATACACACAAATTTGTATTCTGTCCTCGGACTGTCCAGAATAACCATCATCCTCCGTGATGTCATGAAAAAGAGTATACGAAATCGTAAGATATTGCCCCCGCAAAGTTGTGCTCGCAATCTTACATTTTACTTTTAAAATATCCTCTGTACTTCCTTTTTTGGGCAAAGTTTTCTTTATTTCCATCTTGGTACAGCCCATGACGATGATGATACAAATTCACAGAAGAGGACAAGAGGTTCCCATATCTGCTAGCCTTATATCTTAAAGACGTTCATAGGATAAAATGTGCACGTGTCATTCATCATGTACTTTTATGTGAACGTCTTTGTTTACGTGGTTAAAAAATGGCTCGATAAGGAGAATAGAAAACCAGCAACATGCTACATGCTGGTGCGTTGATTCCCATCTCTGCTGGGCGGAACTACTCGTTCGATCAGAAGTAGTGCCAGATCATAAGCACAAACCGGAAAGTACTCACCGACCACACCAGCAGCACCCCGTGCACCGGGCTCGTAGGCCACTACCTCCGACAGGTGGGACCGTACGGCCGGTTAGGCGTAGCCCGAGTCCACGCCGCAGCCAGGTCTTGCCATCTCCGTCCACATTTTTCTTTTCAAAATATCACCTCCGTCCACAACAAACTCCTGTCGAATTTGGTAAAAAAAATAATGCTCCATTACTTTTCACCTTTCCCAATAATTATTGGGACAACTCTACCAGAATAAAGGAGTTGAGGAGTGGTGACTCTCCCAATACGGTAGCTGGATTATGATAAGATTATTGAAAGATTACATAAATAATTCTCCTAATGATAATGAAAGGGATATCCCTATAAACTAATTATTGAGAAAATTTATTGGAGTACTGCTGGAGATGCTCTAAGCAAAGCGCCAACGCTAGCTTTTGCTTGTACACAGAAAGCATTGATGTAAACAGTTGTATTTTTATCCTTTGATGATCCTGCATAACCAGGGCATCATGGAGGAAATTGTGTTTGCAGAAATTGAGTATGCATAATGGGATGTCCCTAACAAATTTGGGGCAGTCATAAACAGCCTTCCAAATGTAATATAGACCTTATTGTGTGCCTCTGTGGGAAATTAAAGTGTGCAAGAACCTGATCTTTGGTACGTAGCTTACTGTTCTTTAATATTCGGCTAACACAAATGAAAAATGTTGCAGCAAAAGTTGCCTACTGCCTGACAATTCATGTTTCGGTCATATACACATGTAGCATTATAATGGAAAAGGAGCAAATGACTTTGTCCTGCCCTCATGACGTAAAAGGGAGGGAGAAGTTGTCCTATTCTGTTATCTGTACTATATTGCATATAAGAATGAATTTACAATCAGCACAGAATTCAGGGGGGCCATTTCATCAGCAGTATTTCAGGTATAAATTTACATGTTTAGTAGAGCTGGGTTTAATCAGTTGTCATGGTTACTCCAGGGAGAGTTTTAAGGATGGCTAGGCATTCCTTCAACAGTGCCTTTGCTTGTTCACTTTTTTCAGACTCGCAGAGCTCAGCGAGTTCACCCTCAAACTTGGCCTCTGTTCTGTCTGTCAATGGAAAGTCTCTATACAGTTTGCTCAACTCAAGAAGGCACTCTGAAGCGGCAGTATGAACCTGTGGAGGAGAGGAGACAACTCGTGAGGAATAAGGTTATCTCTGGAGGCTAACTGCTAGTCACAAACTAAACAGGATTTCCAGAAACCACCGGTTTAAGAAATGGCAATGGGTCTAGTTCACCATTTACACGGCTTTGACCTGATATTAGGGACTATCCCTAGCAATTCAGGACAGGTTTGCAACATTCTTTTCTTATATGCGAATGAATGGTATGAGTATTTGGGAAACAAAAACACCAGGTTTCGTTGGCCATTTCTTGCCCCAGTAAGTCACTGGGAAATGCTCCTGGCAATGCCATGCAGGGGAACATTACCAGCACAGTGCTGGTACTTCAAAATGCACTAACTTAGCCTCCATGATTTGCTACACGTCAGGTATGTGTAATTAAGAACCATGGAAGGAGATTAAAAGAAAAGGTGGGGGAAGTAACACAGCAGTTCTTTATAATCTTAAACGAACACAGTGGATCCTAGCATTCACCTGAGTGAACTATATGCAAAAATAATCCCACTTTCTTAAGATGCTTCTCACATAAAATACCTACACATTTTGCTACGTTTCAACATGCTTGTTTGACCCATGAGGCCATGACCATACAATCCATGACAGATAAATTTTACAGAACTTTTGGTGATTTGGAGCTACAAGAGGCCACATCAGTTTCACTGAGTGAAAGTGACATGACTGTTCTTCTCATCATTAATGGCCACAGACAAGCATAGACAGTGTTACAATTACAACAAGAAGACTGCTAAACCATGCATTAACCACCCTCATATCCAATGTCATAGTCTCTACTGCTTTCATTCTATAAACACACAGATCAATCATAGGCAAAATATACTCAATGCCAATGTCAGTTATTCGTTAGCAGGAAGACGATATGCTATCTTCGAGTAAAATTGCTATGAAAATATATGAAATTAGCTAGTTAGGGCTAGGTATATAGAAAATCACCTGAGCAATCTTAACTAAGCGTATGGAGTCTACTACTTTTGCCGACACCAAATGAAATAACTGAAAAATAGAGAAAAAAAAGGTTCATCAGTAGTAACAGAAAAAAGACAGCAAATGCTGAAGCTGAATATAAAGCCACACAAACTATAGGATATACCTCCTGAACCAAGGAAGCTGTGGCTTGAGGCCATGTGTCACTATCATCAGAATTCTGAAACTTGTGGCACAACTCTTTGACACACGAGAAGGATGACAATTTAACTGCTCATGAAAAAATACAAGCATTAAAATGAAAAATTTCAAGCATCAAAGACAAACCTCAAAGATAAGCATTCAATGTTGTCCAGAATATATTACAGATCTTGCATAGAAAATCATACCCTGCCAACTCTCCTCAGGTGAGAGAGAATTCAATATTACTTCTAAAACATTTTTCTTTTGACTCATAATATCCTGTGGAAAAGCAACACTGATGCAAGACGTGGCACAGTTGAGCACTTTATCAAGAGAAACAGAGGCACCTTCACTTTCATCTTGTTCTGTAGAAAAGAAACCATACACAAAAGCTAAAAGAGTGAAAGAAGTACTCGGAGAAATAGCTGATAATTATATAATACGGTTGCATACATACTCCAACATACATTTAGCATAGAATTATCTAATCAAGGAAGTATTACAGTTCTATGAGTCTGCAACTTCCCAAATTATTAACATAAATAGAACTATATATTTTAGCACAAGTTGAGGCTTCACTTTTGATTCCGAAAGACAATTCAATCAGTGATAGACTGATAGTAAGTAAATTTTACTGATTAGAGTAATAATATTTCATTACATGTATTTAAATCCTATGTCTCTGTTCATAAATAAAGTCTTGCTACATGGGGGGTATCAATGTATTATTATGGAGGTGTTATCGAGCTATTCTTAAGGTCCTTGGGACTCAAAATTATGTTGCCCACAAAACAGCCATAATTTCAATAGAGAGCATCAGATAGAAGGGTGCTCTTGCATGATTACAAGAAGCTTAATTTAAGCATAGCCATTGGCTAAATTTAAGGAGCTCAAAATGACAACTGACCAGCACCAGCAGATGAAGTAGTCAAAGATGAACCCTTTGTCTTAGAGATAACAGATTGGTTTGAAACCTTGTACAGCATAGGAAAAACACTATTGAAAAATCCTGGATCTCTGAATGCTGTAATCACCTGAAAAATGATGAAAAAAGAAGCGACCTAAGTACATGTTACCAATTCTAAAATTCTATAAGAATTTCCTAAAGGCCATTTCATTGAAAAATCTGTGCTCATAAAATGGCATGATAAGAGGACATGGCCCTTTTGGGATTCATTACTTCATGTATATATCTACTGTCCAAAAATGTTAAAAAGAATGGATTAAATTCCCATATAACATGGTTCGCCAGAAGAATGTATTGCATATCTCCCTAGGACACTTTGAGCGAAGGGTACTTCGCACGTTTCAGAAATCTTTTCCCCAAGACTCACATGTATGACTGAAATACTTTTAACCTGATTAGGTTACAACCTTCGAGAAAAAAAACTAATAAACCTTTAGCATGACATAACGTAACAGTAGAAAGAAAATGCTGTCTGCTAAAAAAAGAAAAGAAAAGATTGGTCAACAAAAAGGTAAGGGTCCAATAATTAGATGAGGATTGAAGAAAAATACTTTCTGTAAACACAAGAAAGCTGCTTCACGGTACACTTTTGATTTCTTATTGCACGCAGCACAAACAGCATTTAGTATAACACTTGGCAAGCTGGAGTCTTCTGCTGTTATAGCATCATGACAGCAAGAACACAATGAAGCCAGCGCATCCAGAATAGCATCTTTTCCCTGTTGAAAAGTTAAGGAAAAAATAAATGTACCAAGACATCGATAAAGATCCCAAAAAGAATGTGTAAGCAAACCACCCAGTTATCATTTCATGAGAAGGGAAGAGTGAGTTACCTCCCAGAATCGACCTGGCAATTCTTTCAAAAGTGATTCGAGAATATTATGGTGGTGCGGCGAAAGGGATTCTCCAATAACATCACATAGCTTCTTTGTAGCCTTGGCTGACTGCAAGGATAAGGCTGTACAATAAGCATATTCCAAGCTACAGACATTTAACTGTTACTAATCTGATATCCAGATGGGCAGGAAATCATGAAACAGACTGTACCTTTTTTTTACCAGCCCATGATGACGATGACATGCAATCACATAAAAGACATATAGTTTCTGGTAAATACAGTGCTAGGGTTACTCTTTCACTACTAGGAATATCCTCCCAAAGTTCTTCATATAAGGCACTGGTGTCTTTGTCATCATCAAATCTGAAAAGAAGTTTTGTTTATAGATACGGAAAGGTTTATAAATATCTGAAATATCAATGTCTGAAGTAAAAAAAACGCAAGGTTAATAAATGTGTCCTTCACATACCTTGACACAAATATTACAGGGATAACCACTGCATTATATCCAGCAATTATATCTGCTGCATTGCTCAAGTAGGCTTTGATAAGAATTGCACCAGATAGCTGATCATTTTTCCCACCAGAATGCAGAGAGGTAGTATCTTCAATAAGCTTCTGAGCCTGGGAGGGGCTAGCATATTTCAAAACAGTAGCACAAGAGGACGCAAAGGCCCTTTTTGCTGCTGAACTCCTTTCCTCCAGAACAGCACTATACAGTAACTTCAGTAACAATGCTGTGAATGGTTTGATGTCAATCATGACCTTCTGTACCAACAAGGTGATGAAGCTAGCAACACCAACTCTGAAATCAGACAGAAAACGAATGAAACCATATGACTGACGTAATGAAAAATGCAGCATTTGATGCTATCATGAATAAGATTTATGGTAAAAGCAATACTAACCTTGTATTTAAACCAACAGCTGATCTAACCATTTGGGCCAGGCGAGGAACCAATATATCAAGTGAATTCTTGTCAACAACTTTTATACATATATCAAGAGTTTCCCACATTGGAGAATCTTTAGCCACAGCTATACGCAAGCTTTCAAGCTTATCTGTTTTGATGCCAGCATTCCCTGCATGCATCTTGATCCAAATACAGGAGTGAGTAAAGAATTGCATCTGAGAGATATACACCTGCAGAATCATTGCCACCAGTCCTTATAAAAGGGAAACAAAATTAGCATACCTCGACATAATTCAACCTTTGATCCTCCAGACTTGACAAACATTCAAGCATACAACTAACAAGTTCTGGCAGATGAGGTCGAAGGGCAGGACCAGCACCCTAAAGACATTAGGAAGTCATAAGCTAAGGATATCCTCTTTAGTTGATTAATTTGGTGATGGTAGCTACATGAGCATAGTATATTAACATATGAAATGAATACAGAAAAAAAGCTATGATCTTTTGTTCACTGAATATGTTAAAGTTAAAACACAGATGTCGAGAAAGCCACCATCAAATTTAGTAAAATACTGGGTCTATTCCACTATAACTCATTATGTATCTATTTCTTCCTCTCTCCCTCTCCCCCTGTTTGTTGTATTATGTGTGGTTAGCACTCCAGGGCACTTCTGCATCTATATAATTAAAATACCACAGTAGGGGCTTGCTTACTGTATTTCATTAAAATATATATAATTTTCTCATGTTAGATATGCAGCTTAACTTGCTAAGTTTTACCATCAGTGTACCTTAGCAAGCTTCATCACCAAACTAATCGAGGCTTTTTGAACACTTGAAACTTTACTGAGTATGCCTTCAGAAAGCAAGTATGGCAGCACAATGATCATTGTCTCATTTGCATCAGAAGTAGAAGTTAGTGATACATCACAAAGCCTAATTGTCAATGAGCTCACAGCTCGGCACAAACTGTCACCAGCATTCCGCACGGTTTCCTTTATGTCATCCATTGCACGAAAGGCGGTTGTCCATATTTTTCTCAAATGCTTAGAAACCTTAAGAACAATAAAGAAAAAGGTGAGTTATAATTTGTTCAGAAAGGAATTTAAAAACAGGTTCATAACACTTTAATATAGTTTGTGTCGAATGAAATAGTGAACTAACGAAAAAAAATCATAACACCATGCATAGATGATCATTTACCTGACTATACCTTCGACCTTGGATGATGTCTGCAAGCGCAAGACAGGATGCTTCACGAGAGCGCCACAGCCTTGATCCAGATTGAACCAACAAATCCTCTACTATGACATCGTAATGTTCATCTATAGCCTTTTTTGGATCTGAGACAATTAACTTCCAGATGTGTGCCATTGAATCCTAAAACATGCAACTGGAACTGTAAGCTCAGAGGAAATGCCCTATGAGCTTATTAAGAAATTACAGCATAATAAGATAAACAATGACAACCAGAAAATAGAGCAAGAACATAATAGATTCTATAAATAGTTAGATTTAAACAGAAAGTCAATGGTAACTGCTGCTGAGAGGTACCCTCTAAGCATGAGATTTTTCTTTTGTCTATTTTCTAAATCCAAGTTACAGGGCCACGTTTAAATTAATTTCACGGGCTAGTAGCTAGTTGCACGATTGTGCAAGGGGGTGCATTGATTATTAGAAAACTATCAATGTGACAGAAAAATCTTAAAGAGTTGCATTACGAAACACATGCAGTGTTTAACTAAATTTAATAGAAGTTTCCTCAACAACTGGAAAAAGTTGAGCCAGTTTTATCCGCAAATCTGACAACAGGACAGAAAAGTGTATAGCAGTATAACATAACTAATGCAATGCTGAAATACAGTTGTTAAGTTATAAAGCTCAAACTTGCTGTACATGGATAGCTTATTACTAAATTGGTGAAATCAATATAAAGTTAAGCTTAAATAGTTGAGCTGTTTGAGGCATCATATATTTGCTCAGTACCTCAGTTTCTTAAATGAGATTACTTGTTTGTATGTAGTTTCACAAGAGTACGTCATTCAACCAAGCAATTTAATTTCGGTCTCATAGGCAAAAAAAGAAACAAAGAAGATGGCAGATATGGTGATGGGAGTGCACAATTTGATACCTGGATGTTTTTGTCAGGATCGTATTGGTAACGGACAAGCCTAGGAATTAAGGAATTCAGATAAGGTTGAAGTGCCTCGCCAGCTTGTTTGGCTATCTTAGAAAATCCAAAAGCAGCACCCCTCTTAGAATTGAGGGCAGCCTGATAATTAGCTAGATCCATGAACTTGTATATCAGGTCCGGTTGCCCCATCTCATTGGCAAGGCTGCACAGCTCCTTGTAAGTGCTAAGTTTCCCTCCAGTAGGATTATTGCCGATTGTGCCTTCTTGAAAGACCTCAGAGTCCTCCATCAACTAATGCAAGTACAATAAAACATAAATACTTTGGAATAAAACATAACTGCCTAGAAATAAAATATAAATCAAGAAAACTATGCACCTTAATAGCTTTCTTCTTTCTTGCAGTGCCAGTCAGTGTGTTCACAAGAGCATGAACAAGCTGCTCTTTCATAGATGCATCACCAAGCTCATAAACAATGCTCATGCCTTGGGATGCCAAATCTTGTGTAAGCTCATTTGGATCACCAAGAAGATGCGAAAGGGCTTCCTGTGAAAGAAATGTCATCTACATTTGTAAACAAGGTGGAAGAACTCTGGTGGGAAGAAAACAATCAAATACAAGAGTGGTATCACCCCTAAGCAAGAACTGTTGCTAGCTGAAGAGAACAGATACATTTCACCAGTATATGCATAAACAGTTCAACCAAACAATGATTCTTTTGGCACCACACTACAGGGCAATTTTTAAATTCAGGCATAGAGTGACATGTAAAAACTAGTAAGAACTTCCAAACTAAATCAAAAAATAGTGCAGTTTTTAAGTGGACTGGCAGTTAGCTTCCATGTCTAAGTCACTGTAGAATACTGTGCTAAAGTTAGCTTCCTAGTCTAAGTCACTGTGGTTTACTGTCACTAACATATTATATAGGTCAATCGCCGTGATATGATGATCTACAGATTATGCACTGTTGCAGTTTAGATAAAAGTAAAATATGTATGAGGAATCTCTGCAATAATTTATGTACATTCTTGACTGGCAAACCTGGATTTGCGGGAGTAGTTCTAGGATCTTTGGATGTCGACCGCAGTACATGGTCATTGAGACCAACCAGACAGTACCTGCACAGCGTTCTTCTTTTCTACTGCTATAAATTAGTGTCTCGAACAACTTTTTAATAATTTCTTCTCGAGCCATTGTGTGTGCCTCTTCACAGCCACTTCTTTCATAGACATTACTCGAGACTAGAGGTGCATCACTAGTAAGGTAGTTTGTGGCCTGGGAAAGGGAAACAAAGTTTGTCTCCAGTATCTCATCTGCTGTAACAGGAACTTCTCCCCATATGAAAGATAGAGCCTCTCCGGCAGCAAAAAGCACATCTTCTACCTGAACAAGCATCATTTAAATATATTTCAAAGAATAGTATCATGTTAGCCGCAAAGTTTGATGTTTTATGCCACTACCTTAGAACGTGAAAGGCTAAAAATCAAGTCCAATGCATTATTTAGGTGGGGAAAGGACATCTCATTCCAAGATATGTGCCCCAATGATACCAGAATTTTCTGTATAGCCTTAGTATCATTTTCAGAAAGCAGCTTACTCAGCTTCTCATGCAGAATGGTTAATAGTCCACCTGCAGGCAAAAACAATTCAAATAAATAACGTCATAGATGGTGAAAAGCACAGCTCATATGCAGTAGAGATTTGAATAGCAAGTTTAACCTGTAGAAGAGTTTTGGTTGATGGAAGGCAGTGCACAACGCAGACCAATATGACCAAGAGATTCCATTGCAACAGATGCTAATGTCGAACCTTCAGATTCAACAACTTTTACAAGAATATCAACTGATTTTTTTACAATTCCTTCAGGAATCTGCACATGCACTCATCAAGTACAAGAAATTAAAACTTAAACTGAAAATATAGAAAATTAGGTGTTCATAAAATTATGTGTAGTGGCCATAAGTAAGCAATGTGATGGCAACGAAATTTATTGCATAATAGAGACATAGACACTCAAACTTGTGAAGTGGCCATAAGTAACTCAAAAAACATAGAAATTGGATATCTATGTCGACAAACTTGTACAAGTGGTTCATACATGTCAAATCTAGTTTGGCTCACTGAATCTTGGGACTAGGTACTTATGGGGCAATCATGCAGCTATTTCTGCTACAATTGTCCAACTACTGCTGCTGCTTGCAACACTGCTGGGCCACCTTTTTTTGTCACAAGCTGGTCAATGAAGCGATAATGACTTGAAAAGTGTTAGGAGCCCTAATAGTTAGCAAAAGCTATCCATTGACTTGCATGACCAAACATACATGCCCTATTTAACAAATTGTGGTTGGAGAACATGGAAAAAAATACTTATATTGTTCTGTACATCTAGGGAAACTGTTGGTAAGTTCCCCACATCATGATTTTTATAAAAGAAAAAAAGTAAACTAGAGGGAAAACTAACTAACTTACCTAGGGAAAAAAACAACAGAAATAAATCAGAAATGTCGCTCTGGCAAAGGAAAAGTATATTCAAAGATGGAGTTTCAAGGCAGAGCAACTTAAGAAACTGTGCTAAATTTCATACAAAGGCAACAGCAAAGAAAACAAATCAGTAACAACAAGCTACGAAGTTGGGAAGATGAGAGAAATATGAATGTACATAAGATTGCTTCAAACAGCCAGCAGTTAGATACCCGATCGCACATAACGCTCCATGGTAATTTTCAAATCTGGCACAATTCATCAAATAGTCACATGAATCAGAAGTTACAAGGCAATACAAAGGACATGTTACCAGTGTTGAAAATTTCATTTTCATACCTTGATGGGCGGTTTTGATCAAGTGTTGAAGTGAACTCGGACAGAAGAGTTAGTGCGGCAGAGCTTGCAAGAGCTGAAGAAGCAATACCAAGCAGACGCGAGGCAGCTTCACGAGCATCAGAATCAACATGACCCAATAGAGCTCTTAGCCACTGTATGCGGTCCGCATACCGCGATGACACCAACTGCAAGTTATGAAATGACAAATTTAAAAAGAAATCTGGGGAAAGCATGAAGTTCTTTTAATAGATGACATCAAACAGAAACCTTTGGTTCACGAGTCGAAAGATCAACCAATGACTTCAAGGCCAATGCATGCAGTTCACTAGACCCTTCATTTGACATGGCATGTTCTAAGATGACACACATTTTTGCTACCGGAGAATGAGATGAATCTTCTTGCACAAGATCTGGGCTATCACTAGCCTCAAAGCACTTCATCAAAAACTTGATCATTGAAAGAAATGTTTTTGTGGGGAATAGCAATTTTCCATTTCTCTGCTCATCAGAATCCAGCAACTGAGGTCGTTGATGGCAGATATAATTTATCATCTCTGTAACATCAGGATAGTTGAAATCAACAGATCCTGCAGATGGTTGCCTCCCATCATTTAAAAGATTCAGGCCAGCTAGAGCCATTTCCCTGGGACAACAGAACCAAATAAGAGAAGGATACATAGATGGTTAAACATGAATAACTTATAAAATGCATACCCTGAAGAAATGCGCTCACGTATCAGAATCATAATCGAGAATTTTCTGTCAGCATACGTGTATGGTACCAAATGTCAAAGCAAGATCACCAACTATCCTAAAGTTTTTCTCGAACACGCAGGAGAACTGCGTATCATTGTATTAATAGTAGAAGAAGAGTCATACATAGACTCACACAACACCCACAGAACACACACCAACACACACACACACACACCAACATTCTCACAGACCAAAAAACCTGATTGCCTGAAAGGGCAAAGGAGGGCCTGACCACAAAAGAACCTGGGATTAACCCACTCCCCTGGCAGTGAGCTGAGAGAGGCCCATAGCTCCTGCCATGCTCCACAACTGGGCTTCATCCCTTGCCAGAATCAATGCAGTAGCAACGCTAGGAGAAGCACCATTGAATACACAATCATAACGGTGCCTCCAAATGGTCCATCCCCCCAGGATGATAAGGGAGTTAAGACATGCTCTCATATCCCCACTAACAACTCAACCTTTTCCCACCAGTCCTCAAAAGAGCTATCAGTAGGTTGAGGGGCCAGGGCAGCTAGACCAACATGTTGCAGTAACTGGAACCAGAACTGCCTAGCAAAAACACAACCTACTATTCTAAAGTCATTTGAAAAGTTGGGAGTTGAAGGAAGTCGCTATTTTCATCCATCCAGAGAACATGGGAAACGCTTCTTGAGATCAGCAAAAGGGGGTTTACAACATCAAGTCAGGTAAACAGTTATTGATCTAGCATGTTTTACAATCTGAATTCAATCTAATGGTTTACTAACTGACAAATATTACAACAAGTCTACAATAATTTACAGCATTTCCTTATACAAAGCCAATAAACTCTTCAATTTGTTTTTGCAATATTTTAAAAAAAAGAATAAGAAGCCAACCTTATGTCCAGTTTAACATCTGAAGCTCCAGTCATGCAAATGTACCGGCTTGGGCAGTGCTGTGTATCATACAATGCCGTTGCCCATCTTATAGAAGAAAACCGAACCTCACTTTGCTCCTTTAAGAAAATTCATAACAAAAATGTAAGATCAGACAATTACATAAAGTTCAAATTAAGAGCATAGCAACCCTTGGATTGAGGCCCTTAGAGGTAACAAGATATTGCAATTTGGAAATGATTAGTCCATATATAATATAAAAAAATGTGATAGTGGAGGCCATGTTTAATCCATAGGAGTTCCAACTATCACAAAAACCACAAGAATAAATAGCCACCCCGTGAAAATGCCTCAGATACAGAGGATAACCAAAGGAGCCAGAAGTGATATGATAGGTTGTCAGGCTTCACATGCTAAGATCAAATTTACGTCACTTTCTTAAGAAAACTGTGGAGAATAATTTGGATCTTTTGGCTACTCCAATGATGAGATCTAAATTGGGAATTCAAGCCATAGTGGATTAATATGTGGCTTCTCACAGAGGTGACCACAAGCGCATCCTGATTCCTGAGAATACAGATAAATATGAAACTAGTGGGGTCAACATCCCTGTAGTATGGTGGTAAGTCCTCCAGTTATAAGGCTACAATACAAAGAAGGCCCCTCGCATGTGTTAAGACCCGATCTATGCCAACAGAGTCCCCATACAAGTAACAGCCAGCTTTTGGGTGACATTTCTCAACCTTTCAAGCAATGCCTTTTGGATATCTCTCCCCTTGCCCCTGGGTCGAATTTTTTAAACAAAAATGAAATCCCAAAACTTGCCGTGGGCTATTTGAAGTAAAGACTTGGTCAAATATTGTTTGAGAGCAATTGTTGAATTTCTGACATGTTTTTGCATATCAATTTTAATAGTATTAGCTGCAGGAATAAATGTAAAACCAAATATAAATTCAGAAAATCAATCTGATTTTATGAAAGAAGGTGCTTCTACACTTGTATGAACTAGTCAGCTTCTAGAACCCTGAATAAAATTACTTCGTTATTTGCATATCATTCTCACCTGTTATGTTATGTAATAGCTTTACAACTTGTTTTCTATCATGAATTTTTTTCTATTATTAAACAAAAAAAAGCATGGACCTTCCTTTAGTTTCCTAAAGCAATGACTCTGTTTTTGATCTTGCAACCCTCATACTGAAGTTAATTATATCTGCATTCACTAACTATCACCAATAATGGTACCATCTATATAATCGCAATAATAAAGGCTTAGCACGATAGTAATCTAAGAACCTATGATGAAAAGGACAACAACTTTACCGCTTCACAATTTTCCAGGAGAAGCACCTCAAGATCCTTCAGTACTCTCATTGAAGCACCCTGAAATCAAGGCCAAGGAAAAGAGAATGAGGCTAACAGATAGTTCTCCAATTAGAGCTGGGAAACATAAGATGCATAGAAATCATGGTAGAGTCATGATGCATAACAACTATGCAAGAATGTGGTAAAATGAAAACCCAGTACCAACTTAGTATTGGTTCTGATCTTAACTGTGGCAAATCTGTGTTTTAGGTTATTCATTTCTTATTAGGTCCATGCTAAAGTGTCCTGCTAGATGAACCAATTATAACGTACCAAAGCTCACGTATTTCTTGCGAGCAATCACATAAAGGGTTGCCAATACAGAATATGAAATGCCATTGGACTGATGTGTAATTATGAATCCTAAGTATTAACCAAGCAATCATATCAATTATTCAGGTAAGGCTTAATATGAACTTCACATACAAAGAACTCCCTCTAGTTAACCCTGGATGTCTAAAGGCAAACAACTAAACAAGTCCATATTAAACCTTCTGGAGGCAAGAACCAAAGCTTAAACAAGTTGTTGCCGCTTATCCAGCACACAGCTCAATTGTAGCAAGTTTTTTACCATGAAGCATCACAATCTGTCCATTTACTTCATTGACATTAGCATTTACAAGTTGTACCAACCATTAAACAAAATAATTGGCTGTATAGAATGATCGATTAATTACATTTCAAAATCATCTCTGCAAACATCTTCAGTAGGTCACGAAAGTACACTAAGTACACTTTGGAGAAAGCAACAAGCCCTCCAGAGTTACCTTATATGCTGTAGCAAGGGAAGTGGCCGCCTCCTGAATCGTCAAACGAAGAGATTGATCCTCCAGTCTCAAAGCAGTAAAGAGTCGTATAGCCATGTCAGTTTTATCGCTGCAATGTAATAGAGGTAGAAAAATCATTCATTATAACACAAATGACTAAGAGCCAAGAAAGTTTAAGAAAATATCATGCCTGAATAAATTTGGCATGCGAGAGGCCAGCAAACCAATAGCCTGGTATGCAAATATTTTGGTATCTCTACCAGTAGAATCTGGAGACGAAGAAAATCAACAAGCTGCTCAGCATTCCTCAAGCAATTCAATATCGGAAACGCGGCCATCAAAGAGAAGGGGATCAAAGATAAACAATGTTTAGATGAATAGACAAAGCATATATAGTCGAAAGACCTGTTTCTGTAGTGGAAGAACCATCAAGGGAGCGCAATATTCCACTAAGGATAACAGGACCGATTAACTTTAGCTGGTCGGTTACTGCCTAAACATTACATCATTAATATCAGTCTAAAATACGGTAAAATAATTAGACTAGGTTGCAAAACAAGAAGCTTGAACAAAATAAGCCAATAATGCTAGAAGTTAAGATATTTGCTGTTAGAACATGCAAAGTGCACATACATGTTTGAACACCCAGACCGTGAACTCCATTCCTAACTGCTTCAGCCTTGAAGTAGTTCCGCTTCCTACAGGCATAGAAATACAATGAAACGTAAAGGTGGATTTACCAGCATACAAAATTTTTAGTTAAGTTATTGCCCTGTTGTAACATCAAAAAAGATGGTTCTAACAATAAATTAAATGTAAGATTGGGAGATAGAGTAATTGATAATAGGTTCACAGAAATACAAGTTCAACTGTCAACACATCAGATAAATCTGTGCTTAATCACATTGAGAATGCAGCCAAATTAGTAACTCATAAATGGCAATGAAACTGCTTTCCGAAACCAAGATGAACATGATTCTCATGTAGAATAGCATGTTGTGTAAGAGAATGCAGTTTATTCCATATGACTAGGGGGGACAAGAAAACAAAACACAATAAAAATATCAACAAACAAGATGCAGTTTATTGATGATATATAAATATTAAGTATGGAAAGACTACACTTGCTAACAAAAGAGTTTTTTTTTAAATGCAACAATTAGATACCACAACGAATAAGACCAATTAAAAGAAATGAAGTGTAAAGGGATACAAAGTGGAATACCATAGATGCAGCCAAAGATGCATTGAAGTGTGTGTGGAAATGCATTCGCTGCAGCAATGGATCGGCAGAAAACACTCATAAGCCTCATGCGCACTGAAGCATGTGCTGGGGAAACTTTCAGCTCTGCAGCTATATTTTCTGCACCCGCAGTACCTGTCTCACCAGAGAATACTATCAGAGAACAAGGCTTGCAACAAAGTATTCAGACACAAATTGAGAGAGAACAAAAGCAAAAAGCTTGAAATTCAAACCACATTGATCAGAATCCTAAAAGTAGAAAATGCTTACCATTGAACAGCGTGAACAGTTTCTTGATGAGGTTGGGATCTTCTAAATTTACTGCTGATGCTTTGCGCTTTAACAACTCCTCTCCTTTCTTAGAAACTGATTCTTGACTAGATTGAAACAGTGGTTAGCATCATTGTCGACCCACATAAAAATTCCGATATATTTTAGACAGAACTCTCAAATAGAATACCTATCTGAAGCAGCAGATAAATAAAGAGGGTAGACAACCTCAGGTGCAAAGTTCATAGCTTCAATGATATTCAAGATTCCTAGCTGAAGATCGAACAAGGAGTTAAACCATGAGAAGGCCACGTGCATTGTACAGGTAGTACACTCAACAACTAAAATGTGTATGTACACTTGTGCAGTGCAGACATGATTATACATTTTTGTATTACCTTTCTTGACGCAAGTATGTCGCCTTTTAGTGGTATTTTTCCAGTAACACGATCTGATTGGGCAACTGAAAGTCCTGCTGGGCATCCAATACTGTAAAATTTGACAGCAGTCAAATGTCCAAGTTTTAGAATTTTGTTCTGTACATTTTACCTAATTTAGCAAGGAATACATACCCTTGAAGTGGTGTTTGATACAATAATGTGTGAAAGCAGAAGTCAGCAAATACTAGACCATCATTGGATTCAGTTATTGCTCGATATTTTGAAGTGGTAGTGTCATCCACCTTATGTATGTTACATTCACCGATAGCCTGGCCAACAAAAGAAGCAGATTTAGAAAGGGAAAAAAGGTGCAAGTGCTATAGAATGTACAAACACCCAGGCGAAAAGGCAGATACAAGCAGTTCTTAACAACTTATTAAAATGCGATCATTCCAGTAGGGACCTGGCAAACCTTTGTCACAAGTCTCAAGATGATCCCTTGATGCTGAGCTGGAACATTTGATATATTGGTCAAGAAGTCAGGCGCAATGTTTCCTTTCTCCTGTTACAAGATGGCAAGCTGATACGGTTAACTTTTGCAGAAATGTTGAAGCAGCTCCGGAGAAAATTAGTGATTAACAAAGGAAAAGAGAATACCTCGGTTGGCAGGCGTTCAAACGCCATCTCAATATATACTATGCAGAAGTTTCGGACAATTGCTGAGGAAGTAGATTCAGTATAGATATTCCATAAATCCAGCATTGGCAGTGGAATCTCAGGCCTGTGCTTCACCCTTTTGTTAATGTGGCTGAGAATTTCCATAACCTGACCGAAAAATGAATAGGCATCCCACTTATTAACATTGATCCATAAAGCATGCATTAAAACATAAAAAGAAAATAGGCCTGCCCCTTTACTAGAGAGGAACCATACGTAGTACCTCTACCGAGTCACAGTACTGAACTTGAATGGGTTTAAGATCTCAAATGCAAGATATTAAAAAGAGCAGTGTAGAATACCACCACAGCTGTTCTAATTGTGTAAACATGCTAATTGTGAGAACCATCAATAGATGCAATTTTGCCCTCGAAAAACCAATGGAAGCAATTGCCGCAGGGAAAATAGGCAACAAACACTCAGTTCTACCGCGGAAAACTGAAATTTCTTCATCACCGCGTGAGCAATATGTAACATGATGAAGGAACCAACAAATCCAAGTGGAGAGGGAGATCGTCACGCATGGCTCGTACTGAAATTAGGATCCGGTAAGGGCCGAAGGAAGAGGACTAGGAGTGGTGGTGCGCTTACGAGCTTGCGGACGGCAGGCGCGGGGGAGGCGAGAGAGGTGATGGCGTAGGGGAGGACGCGGGCGAGCACCGGCGCGAGGCGGGCGTCGTCGGCGAGGGCCAGCCGCGTGAGCATCCGGTCCAGGGCATCCAGCCTCTCCGCTTCCGTCTGCTCCGCGGCGGCGGGCGCGGCCGCGGTGGATGGCGCCGGCTGCTCCGCCATTTCCCGCCCTGGTGCCTGGTGGGTGTTGGAGTCGCCGCCTCGCCGGCGTTCCCTTCTTCCGGCGCAAGAAGGTGAGAGGAGGCGCGGACTGGCGGAGTCGATGCTGGTGAGGTTCGAGTCCAACCTGTTGATAAACACAACCCGTCCGTGCGAGTCGGAACTCATTTGCGCACCGGACCTGACCCGACCGGCTCGTCGAACCAAAATTTTGGCGCCCGCCGTCGGCCGTTGCCGCCATCTCCGACATGATCGAACAGCTCGACGACCTTAGAGGCTTGAACCTTCCCCTCCCTCTTCGCCTTCCACGCCTAAAGCAAAGCACAAAAGCAGTGGCGCGATGACCTCAATGCCAGCCAATAATGATAAATTGGTAACGTTGAAGGGCCATAACCAGTCATAAACTACGTAGAATAGAAGGCAGGATGATCAGCCAATAATCAAAATGTGAAGATGATACTTCCATTTTTATTTCTCCATGTTCTTCTCAAACAAAACTTATTCATGTTACAAAAAACACACACGCAGCAATTTAATTTTGTTCGCTGCAGTCTTGTTCTTGCTTCAGTGAGTTCAGTCCATGGTGTAGGCGATGTCCTTAAGCACCTCGGCATGCTTGTCGAACAGCGCCACGAACACATCCACCCAACCACAACAGGGTATTTCCAAAGGACAAAAGCAGAGGAGCTTCATTACAGTCCACTCATGGAAAAAATAACACATTTATTCTATTCTGAAAAGTTAACGAAAACTGTAATTATAAGTTTGGATATGCGTGGAGTGTGACACCCGGTCCAATTTGGTAGGCCCAGTATGACCCATGATTTGGTTGGCCCAGTATGACCCATGAGCGCAGGTGCGCATGTTTAGTACCACATTGCTAGTTTAGCAAGCGTGAAGCCAACTTATAAGCTTCGTTAACCAGCCATAGCACCTTCGGATTAACCCTTTTACACGAAGCGAGGATGAAAGTGTAAGCAAGGTGCTATGTGTATACGTGCCCGCCCCTCGGAAGGGCTGGGCGATACGACTTTGTTGGATGGGGTGTGGTATCAGAGCTAACCCTCGCGGTTGCGCGTACGGGCTAGTGTGCAGGCATATGGCGCATGGTGCATGCGGGCCCGGGATGAAGCACACGACATGACATATAGCGCTGGCATTGGACGTATGGTCGTACGCTTAGAGGGAACGTTCCTTAACATTTGCTTATGCGTGGGTGAGTTAGATCCACTAGGACGTCGGGTTCTTTGAGGGGGGTGAATGTGACACCCGGTCCAATTTGATTGGCCCAGTGTGGCCCATAAGCGCGGGTGCGCATGTTTAGTACAACATTGCTAGTTTAGCAATGGTGGAGCCAACTTATAAGTCTTCATCAACCAGCCATAGCACCTTCGGGTTAACCCTTTTACACGAAGCGAGGACGAAAGTGTAAGCAAGGTGCTATGTGTACGCGTGCCCGCCCCTTGGAAGGGCTGGGCGATGCGGCTTTTGTGGATGGGGTGTTACATGGAGACCAAAGGACATTGTGCCAAACATCTACACGATCTCCAAAAGGAAAAAATGATGTGTGGCGGAGGCCTTGCAGGGAACAACCGGATTAGTGACATAAACTCACATGCTGACATAATAACCATACACCTACAAGAATTTATGACAGTTTGGTGAATAACTACAGAGACCCAACTACAAACACAACATGAGGACATCAGTCATTGCAAATTTACATCGACTGGAAACTACTCAACAGCCTCCGCATACAAAGCACAGTTCCTAGGGTCCACCAAAGCAGCACAAATCAAAACACTCCGGTGCTGTTGGGCGCCGCCAAAGTACAATTTTTTGCGTGGCTCATACTGCAAAACCGAGTGTGGTCCGCTGATCGACTTGCACGTAGAGGATGGCCACACTCACCTGTATGCACCTTATGTAGAAGTCTAGCAGAGACGGCACATCACCTACTGGTCGAGTGCAAGTTCACCAGGAAGATTTGGAGCCTGCTGGCCGGATGGACTGCTTAGCCTAGCATATACCCCTTAGAATGGCGACAAAGCAGCAATGTCATGGACTGGTGCATAAACATGACAGATAAAACTGATTAATGGAAGCTCTCAGGAAGGGAACATCGTCAATGGTCTTCCTGGCCATACGGGAGATCTGGAAGGAGTGAATTATGCATGTTTTCAATCAGGAAGAGATGGCAGCCATCACTTTACTGGCAAAAATCAAGGAAGAAGTGCGAGCATGGATAATATCAGTGGCAAAGGACTTAGCGGATAAGGATAATGTCGGATATCTCATATTTTTGTCGAATATGAATATGGTACCAGATAGAGAAAAACATTGAAAATCGAATACGAATACATCCATTAGAGATCCATATTAAAAACGAATATGAATACGGATATCCATATTGACATTTTTAGCGGATACGGATAATTCGGATTTTCAAACATCCAAATCCATCCCTAACCGTCGGATGCTGCTTCCTGATCAATAACTCCACAGACGTAAAGACTAACGTGGATTAGTGTTGCTTTCGAGGGTGTGCCTGTCCTGGATTTGGTTCATTTATTTGGTGGCCTGTTCGGCAGTTGCACAATTGTAATTTTTTTTCGTTTTAAATTTTTCTCTTCAGGTAGGATAAGGATATATATGCATGTCTCGTAGGTGACTCAGGTCGTGAACCACAACAGGGCATTTCCAAAAGGACAGAAGCAGAGGAGCTTCATTACACTTCACTCATGGAAAAAATAACACATTTATTCTATTCTGTAAAGTTAACGAAACAGTGTAATTAATTATAAGCTTGGATATATATGTGTTGTTAAACTGAAAACAAAGTACTTTATTAGCTAAAAAATCAATAAACTGGATATATTACAACAAAGTAACATGCACTAGCAGTAGACTTTTTCTTGCTAAACTTGTGACGTCTCTATCATATAGAATTTCAGCCAACCATTACAATATTTTTATCAAAGGGAAAGACTCAGGTTGTTCTAGAATGGTACCATGCAGTTGCTTTCCTGACAAACCCAGCCGATTGAGACTAGCTAGTAGAATTTGACACAGACCTTGTTTAGTTGCCTTAATTCAAGGGTGTCCAAAATTACTGTTGTAGCACTATAGCACACTGTAGCGTTTCGTTTGTATTTGTGAATTATTGTCCAAATATTGACTAATTAGGCTCAAAAGATTCGTCTCGCAAAGTACAACAAAACTGGGCAATTGGTTTTTTATTTCGTCTACATTTAGTACTCCATGCATGTACCGCAAGTTTGATGTGACGGGGAATCTTCTTTTTGCATAGTGTCAAAATTGGGAGTTTGGATGGAAGCCACACTTTACGTCGATATTTTCTTGTCAGATGCAAACAAAATTTGAAGTGGATTTGACATGTAACATACAAAGTCATGGATGCCCCCAGACTCCCAGTGAAATAATTGGCAGATAGTTGCTGGTCCCAATCCGGCCACAGCTTCTTTTCCAACAGCATGAATTCGAAGTCACACATGTTGCTGTCAGGCATTTGACCTTAAATTGGTCCCGAGGTTTGGTTTGCATGAGTCCAGCATTCGTCACTGACTGATTCAGCACGGAAGACTTTTCTTTCCTAAACTTGTGCTGTGCTAACACGGAAGAACCGTGGCCACCTCCGATCCGCGGCCTTCCTGTGGAAGCTACTGCTGCTAACATTGGAGCTGGTCGAAACAAATTCACAGCAGTAAGTACAGATCAAAGTAAATGAAGAATTTGGCTCAATCAATGTACCTGTTCTCCCATATTGCGAAAATCGTTCCCGCTTGTGGTCACCACGAACTCTGGGCCAGAGAACAGTCTTGCTGGCATTGAAACCAAGTGTTTTAAATATCCGACTAAAGGTATTTTGCAGATGACCACTAAAATAGCTATAGCGGGCTATAGCTGCTAAGTTGTACATAAACACAAATAGATTGATCAGCCTGCAAACAGCTATAGCGGAGATTTCAAACCTTAGTGGTACCTAGCTCCAACCTTGGCTGCCACCTTTCCATCGATCTCCGCCATGTAGGCGTCGTCTTGAGGGAGCAGGATCTGCAGCGAGCTCGTCGGCCCGATCTTGTTCTACGTCCGGATTTTTATCATCGTAGCTGTCTCGTCTTTCATGGTCGAACCAAAGAAATGATCGTAGAACTACACCGCCAACAAACACATTACATCCATATATCATGATAATATTATAGTAAATAAATAAATAAAAGATAAATGATTCAAGGACGTAGGATGTGAGAGGATGTAGGCGTAGCCCTGCAGGACCTTCTCCAGCACGTTTTGGACCCGGTGTCGGTGTAGGTGTGCACAAACACACCTGGGATTTGCGCATAATTACTTGTAAATCAAGAGTTATATACATAAAGCCGCAACTGGGATTTGCGCATAATTAGGCGAATGAGGACGGGGAGCTCAAAAGGTACGAATCTGAGTCATATAGTCTTACAAGTACACCCGAAAACAAAAGATGCTCCACAACAAGCTCACAAGACACAAACTCAGCAACTGAACTTGCTTTTCACTGAATGAACGATTTAATATCACCACAGGTTTGAGTGCACCGTCCATGTTGATTCCATTTTAGCATCGAAGATTGATGATCATGGCATTACAGTACAGAGTTCCTTGAGATGGCTCAACTGAGAAGAAACCGTTGGTGAAAGATTTCTCTACCTGACAAATAGGTAAATACTGGTGAAAGGAACTCAAATACTGGTGAAAGGAACTCGTTCAGGTTGCTGGAAGAAGAAGCATCTTTTAATTCAACCCCTTCGATTAACATATTTTAATTCAACTCAAATACTCGTGAAGAAAGATTTGTTCTGGTAGCACTCATAGATTAGCATTTTAATTCCAGGTCAGTAGTGAAAGTCTTTCAGGGTCCAACAAAACCCATTTCAATTCGTTGCTGCAGGAACCCCATTCGATTGCAATTGATAGGAACCCAAAGTGCCTACAGGTTTGGGAAAGTAAACCAGTGCTCAGAGTATGAATTGAAGGAGTTTCAACAATCCATAAAATTTTAATTATCTTTTACACTCCATTTGGATGTCAGTAATGGAGCTCGGAATTGAGAATTGGAATTGAATATGATGAAGACCGTTGTTTGGATGTCTATGGAATTGAGAGTTGGTATTACGAATCCAATACCGTGGAATCAACCCACGACTAACATAACGCTTCATCAAAACCAAGCCTTCCCCCTTCGTATTGGGACGAATCGGCCCGATTTCTCCTCCAGATCCCCTCCGACAGCTAGCCGCACCGCCATCCCCTGCCTCCCTCCACCGGCGGGCGCACGCCATCCTCCCCTGTCTCCCGCCGCTAGCGCCCTCCTCTCCCTCCCTCCTCCGGCGGGTGCACTTCGTCCTCCCCCACCTTCCTTCGCCGATGGGCCGCCCCTCTCCTCCCTTCCTCCACCGGTGGGGGGGGGGAGGGGGGCGCAGCAGGAAGCACGAGCACAACAAGGAGGAGCTCTGCAGTGTGGCTCCATTTCTCCAAGCCATGCACCGCTCTTCTCCTATTCATGAGCAGCGGCAAGAGCTCCTTGGTGGAGATGAGCAGTTCCTCCTTGCTTCCTTTGCCAGCGAGTTGCGCCTGGTCGCCTTGGAGAGAAGAAGATGTGGAAAGGAGCAGTCAATTATCAATTCCAGGATATAAACTTCCAAACGTGAATTGGAATTATTTATCTCATAAAATTCCAGCTAGTCTGATTTGGTATTGTAACTCAACACCAACACTAGTCTGATTTTGTATTTGACCCAATTCAATGCCAAGGTCTTCAATATCGACATCCAAACGAAGCCTTAGATAATATATGATACAAATTTGTATGGGAGCTCACATTTTGTAACATCAATGCTTTATGTAAAAGATTTCGCTGTGAATATCCTTGTCTTTCTGAGCATATTCCCCGAAGTGTGATGAGTGTGTTGGTTTGTGCACATATGTCTTAATCATGAGAAGATTGGCTCCATGGGGCCGGCACACCTATTGTACACTTTGGTTCACTCTTGAACCCGATCAAAATGATGGCACACTTTTCACTCTCTCTACTCTAGGCCTACGCTAGCACTAATCACTCTCCTAAGTTTGTGCTAAGCCTTTGATAAATCACTTACGCACTTTTAGTAACTTGATGTGTTCTTAATGAGTCTTGGTCTCCAATGTATACCAAGACACTCCAACAATCTTAAATGGGGAGTGGTTGGGGTATAAATAGCCCAAAGATCCGATAAAGTCATTGCGTCGTCTTGAGGGAGCAGGATCTGCAGCGAGCTCGTCAGCCCGATCTTGTTCCGCGCCCGGATTCTTATCATGGTAGCTATCTCGTCTTTCATGGTCGGATCAAAGAAATAAACGTAGAACTACACCGCCAACAAACACATTACATCCATATATCAGAATAATATTATAGTAAATAAATAAATAAAAGATAAATAATTCAAGGACGTACGATGCACGGGATGTGACTTGTGAGAGGATGTAGGCGTAGCCCTGCAGGACCTTCTCCAGCTCATCTTGGACCCGGTGTCGTGGATGTCGACGAACGTGACGCTCTGGGCTGGGCACAGGCTTTTCCGAGTGTTTTTTTTCGGACACTCGGCAAATAAGCTCTTTGCCGAGTGCCAAGTCAAAAACACTCGGCAAAAAAAAAAAAAATACTCGGCAAATCGGGGCTTTGCCGAGTGTCAAATAAAAAACACTCGGCAAAGCCCCCTCTTTGCCGAGTGTAAAAAAAAAACACTCGGCAAAGAGGGGGGTTTGCCGAGTATTTTTTTTTACACTCGGCAAAAAAATAATTTTTTTTCTCTTTTCACCATGAAATTTTTTCTACTCCCCACATACAACATGTGGTACTCCATGTTAAAATTTGGTATATTTTTGAATTTATTTGCTATATTTATTTAATTAATTGCATTTCAAGGAAATTTTTGGTATAAGTCAAATTTGAACTGCAAGCGATTCAAATTATGGAATAAAATGAGTAGAAAAATGATATTCATGTTATTTGGACCAATTTGAGACCTGACCCATGAAATGAAAAGAAATTTCGAACATCTTGTTCAGGAAACACGACCATGAACGTGTGGCAGTAGTATTTTTAAATTGTAAAAAAACAATCAAAGTCTGAAAATTATGAGATTTGCCATGATGTGATGATATAATACGTGGAGGCTGTGGAAAAAAATTGAGAAGGTTTTGCACATTTCATCATGTACGATGATTACAAACCGAAGCATCTCAGAAGAAGAATAGTAACTTTGAGAACGATTCGATAAAATTTAGAGTCGAAGTGACGATCGAGTTCGGTTTGACTACAAAACTTTTTGTATAGTCAGTAGAGAACCTATATTGGTTCGTGTGAAAATTTGGTATTTTTTTGAAACTGTTGGATATTTTTTAAATTTTTTTCAAAAAACATTTGCCGAGTGTCCTATGGTGGACACTCGGCAAATCAACCGTTTACCGAGTGTCCACGTAGGACACTCGGCAAACAGACGGCCCACAAGAAATTAAACCCCCCCCCCGGCCGGCCCGGCCCCCTCCCCCCACTCTCCTCTCTTCCCCTGCTACCTCTTCCCCTCCTGCCTCCTACATGCCGCCGCCGCCGCACGCCTCCAGCCGCCGCCGCCGCCACCGCACGCCTCCGGCCCGGCCCCCTCCCCTCTCCTCTCCTCCGGCCCCGCCGCCACACCTTCCCCCAGCCCCGCCGCCAGCGCCGCCCGGCGCCCAGCGCCCCCGGCCCCGCCGCCCAGCGCCGCCCGGAGCCCCCCGCCGCCCGGCGCCCCCGGCCCCGCCGCCCCCGGATCCGCCGCCGCCCGACGCCCCCGGCCCCGGATCCGCCGCCGCCCGGCGCCGCCGTCCCCGGATCCGCCGCCGCCCGACGCCCCCGGATCCGCCGCCGCCCGACGCCCCCGGCCCCGGATCCGCCGCCGCCCGACGCCCCTCCACCGGATCTGCTTCATGGCGTGGCGGCGGGAAGCAGTGGCGGTGGCTGGTGGCGGTGTGGATGGTGGTGGTGGCGGCGGCGGCGGCGGCGGCAGAGCAGGAGCAGGTGGCGGCGGCGGATGGTTTGGTACATGTTTTTTTTTATTTTTTCAATAATTGTTCGCCGAGTGCCTGACACAAAACACTCGGCAAACTAGTGTTTGCCGACTCGATATTCGCCGTGTGCCGTTTACCGAGTGTTACACTCGGCAAACGGTTCGCCGAGGGTATTCTGCCCTTCGTCGAGTGCCCCTGGCACTCGGCAATTTGCCTGTGTCCCGTAGTGCCTGCATCCTCCACATCTCGCTGAGGTTGAGCGCGGCCTGCAGGACGCCCTTGGTGGTGTAGTCGAACGTCGCCACGGAGCCTCTTCAATCTCGTCAGGTCATCATCACAACTCATAACCGGTGAGAGAGACGACGGCATTCATGGGAGGGAGAGTACTCGGATGTTGTGGTTGATGCCGATTTGGCGTAATCCTTTATAATCTTCTTCAGTGCCACCACAACATCCCTCGTTGACATCCTTTGATGAGGTGAGCCACTCGAGCATATCAAACCTAACTCAAATATTCTGTAGCAGGCAACAGAGGGAGCATCTTGCAGCTGCAGGAGCTGGTCGTCCGCAACATGGACAATCTCTGATGGAAATGATTAAAGAACCCACTGCCTAATGCTCAGATCACCAACGAACATGGGATCCGTGGGCCTCTTGCTAGTGAATACTTCAAGAAGCATGATCCCAAAGCTGAACACGTCGCTCTTGCGTGATGCTTCCCGAAGGATCCATACTCTGCTCCAGAAATTTAGAATACAAAAATGTTACAACGATTAATTGATCAGCCAGGATACACTGCATTACTGATAATATCCCATCAAAGGTATAGCGATAGTACACAAGTTGAAGTACCTGGTGCCATGTACCCAAGTGTTCCAGGCATACTAGTAGTGATCATGGAGCTGTCATCACCCAATAGCAACTTTGCAATGCCAAAGTCTGCCACATGTGCCATCATGTCGCTGTCAAATAGTGCGTTGCTAGGCTTCAGGTCACAAGTGCAGAACAACCTCATAATGCTCGTGGTGCAGATATTCCATCGCCATCGACACATCTAGCATGATCTCCACCCTCTTAAGGAACCCCAAGTTCCTTCTAAATCCAGAGTTCAGGAGCTCGTCTAAGCTGCCATTGGGCATGTACTGGAGAACGAGTGCTTTGAAGTCTAGGTTGGAGCAGGTGTGAAGTACCCTTATTAGGTTGCGGTGCCGAGCCATGCGAAGCACACCACACTCAGCATCAAAGCTTCTAACGGCTTCTTCCAGCCGCATGTCTAAAACTTTTATTGCAACCACCAAACCTGTACTTCCTCCGTACTCGCAAAGGAAGTCGTTTTGAACAAGGTCTGGGTCAAACATTGGGAATATAAATCATGAATAACTTTTAAGTTGTTGAGTTTGAAAAAGTGAAAGCCATATAAATAGATTTGTCTTGAAAAATACTTTCATAAAAATATACATATATCACTTTTTGATAAATATTTTTATAAAAATAAAGAGTCAAAGTAATACTTTGGAGACCGTGTCGCTGTCCAAAACAACTTCCTTTGTGAGTATGGAGGGAGTACTCAGTTGTCCCTTGAATACTTTTTCAAAGCTCCCAGTTCCCAACAGGTGGTTGTTGCTAAAGTTGTATGTGGCATTAACAAGGTCATGGTAAGACAGTAACCTATGGTTTATAATGTCGCTTGGATCAATGACAGAAGCTCTGACTTCTCTCTTGTTGTTCTTAAATTTCATTCTGACAGATAGGTAAAGGCACTATGGGGAACAATAGGTTTGCCGAGTGCCAGGGGCACTCGTTGAAGCCTAGAGACTACTCGGCAAAGGGTTTGTCGAGTGTAACACTCGGCATCTAGCACTCGACAAAGTTTCCAATGGCAAACAAATTTTGCTGAGTGTCAAATATCGGGCACTCGGCAAACCCTTTTGCCGAGTGTCAAAAAATACTCGGCATACTTGAACCATCGGCCAAAAAGGTTTAACGGACGGACACGGTGACGGCGCATTTGCCGAGTATTACTTTGCCGAGTGTCAGGTACAAGACACTCGGCAAACTAATTAAGCTTTGCCGAGTATCAGGTCCAAGACACTCGGCAAACTAGTTAAGCTTTGCCGAGTGTCAGGCCCAGACACTCGGCAAATAGGCGTTCACGGACAGAATTTTATGGGCTTTTTGCTGAGTGTTAACGCCAATACACTCAGCAAACCCTATACACTCGGCAAAAAAGTTTTAAAAATAACAGGGTTAGGTCCCTTTGCCATGTGTTATGATCAAAACACTCAGCAAAGCTCCCCTTTGCCGAGTGTTACACTCGGCAGAGTGACCATATTGACCCTATTTTAATTGTTTTGTTACGTATAAAGGACCCCTTTCAAACAAATATCACAGACATATATTAAGCATCACAGGCATAAATTAAGCATCACAAGCACACAAATAACATTGACACACACAAATAAGCGCCCTCATCATAATATCCGCTCACAATCGCAAGTATATGTTTAAGACAAGTAGCCCACAAGTATAGGTTCTAGTTTAACCACAAGATACAAGCAAAGTTTCCAACAAGTCATTGAGGAGACATCATCCTATCCCTACACATCCCTCCCCCTTCTGTTCATCAAGGTGCTCTCTGCGGCTTAGTCTCAGGTAAGACTTGATGGCCTCTCTCTGCTTTGTTCAGAGTCATGGGATTGCCTTCCCAGCCAAAGTCCGTGATCTTCTCAACTCCCAAGTCTCTCCCTCGTCGACGCATATTCTTGGCTTCGCTATGCTTGCTGCATTTAGCAGGAATTCTTTCAGACTGGATTCGAATTCAGTCGCTTCTTGTCTGCAAAATGTCTTGGGAGGTGCTGCATCTGGTTTTTGGGTCTCTCAAATTTCTCAACAAGTCTTCAAGTTTTTTGTGGCTTCGAAACATGTGGGTTTCTTATGTGAGGACCTCAAGGACTATTCTTGTGATGCGTTCAACCTGGGTTTCTTTTTCTCTAATGCTTCGGGGCTATCCAAGGCTTCTCTTTTTTCTCGGAAACTATCTGGACCTGCTTATCACTGGGAACTCCCTCGTCCCAGACATGGAAAAGCAGTATCACATTCTAAAAATCCTCTTTTGGGGCATCATTTGAGGTCCAAGGTTTCATTTCATCAGGAGATACCCAAGAAGTCTTATGGTTTTTCCTCTTCTCAAAGCAGTTATCATTCAGAGAAGCGTCGCTCGTTTGTTGATGTTGTTAGAGCTTCCTCTGGTTCATCTCAGAGGCTGACAGGGGCCAACACCATCCCTTTAGGGAAAAATCTGGCACTCATCAATAATCATCAGAGTGTTGGTTTTTTGGGTTCTTCTTCTTCCCCTCCTCAGAAAAGGAGATCGGTGTTTGATCGGCTTTCCTTCAGAGATGAGGCTTGCAAGACGGATCACAGGGTCAGCAAGAGTTTGAATTCTAGTGGTCCCTCCCTCGAGAAGCTTAATGACCAGAATACGCGCATGGGTAGGAGCCTCTTATGTTCCCGATGTCTGTCTTCAAGACACAGGAGATCTGCTTGCAGAAACAGGATTTCCTGCTGGCACTGTAGAAGGGCGGGACACACGCTTAATGACTGCAAGCCTTTTCACAGTCTCCAAGCGTTCATCATGCACTGCGGCTCTACTTTCGGCTGTGGGTTTTCCCCAGGCATCAAGGCTTCGGACTGGCCTCTGGATTGCTTCTCCTCATGGTTCAAGGCCGGCCCACCTGATGAAAGGCTTACAGGCACAAGCAGCCCAAGGATCTTCGCCAATCTCGAGGATCTAGCGCTTTCCCTTTATGGCAGTGTAACTGGAAGCGCAACCAGCAACCCAACCGCCGGTCTGCCTGCCGCTTCGTCTCCGCCCATCTTCCCCCTTTTGCAACAGTACCTTCCACCGGACTCAAGCGTCGCTCTCCGTCAATCACCCAAAATCAACCAAGCTCAAACAATGGCCTTCCTCAACATTGATCCCCAACCCCTCATGCTCACCGGCTTTCACCGGGTGATGGTCCAAGGTTGGCAGCAGTTCACAAGGGTGGTGGTTCCAAGAGCGCTACCACGAAATGAAGACCTGGCAATCGTCACTCTAGGGAACCTTCCCCCTGGTGAGATCCCTTTCGGTCCCTTGAGGAATGCGATCTTCAACTATCTGGTACATGATTTGGGTCTCGAAGTTAGAGATGTTCAAAGAAGCCCTTTTGGTAGAGGCGAAGCTTTTGTTAGAATGGGGAGACCATCGGATAGAGATGCTCTCATTGCTAGAAGCCCCCTTTTCAATAATGGTCTTAGCTTCACCTTTGTCCAACACAATCGTGCACCCAATGCACGTAGGGTCAACTTTAACAGAGAATGTTGGCTTATGCTTATTGGGTTTCCCATTGACAACCGCTCTTCTCATGAAATTGAGGATTCTATCAGATCTTTTGGTAGGATGATTCTTTGGCAAAAAGATGATGTTTTGGCTAGGGTCATTATAAAGGCCCGGGTCACGGATCTTGTGGATATCCCTCATTATCTAATTCTGTCAGAAGGAGATGACTTTGAGGGTGTTTCTTATACTGTTCAGTGTGAGATCTTACAACAGAACATGCTGGGGGCCCAGTTGCAAGATGAGGACATACCACCAGGGGGACCAGATGGGGAATTCATCTTCCCTGGTTTTCAGTTAAATGTTCAGCAGCAACAAAACCAACCACACAACCACAATTTGGATCTGGAGGGTCCTGGGGGTCAGCTACCAGACTTGAATGGCAACCCAGATCAGAACAACATGGCTAATGAAGAAGAGGAAGAAGAGGAAGAAGAGGAGGGAATGGATGAGGAAGATCTCCTGGACATGCTTATTGAGGAGGCACAGGCACTCCATGAGGAGGAAGAGGAACCCCAGGTCATCTTGGACCTAAATCTTAACTTATCACCACCACCACCTTCCTCGAGCTCTACTGATCTGAGCAATGACCCCCTCCCAATAGTTGTTTACTCGGGAGGGATCCCTCAAGCAATTGCTTTCAATCAAGTTGATCAACCTCTTGAGCAGGTGCCAGTCCCCCCAATGGGTCAGTTTATGGATATTCATGCACAACAGGCTGCCATGCAAGATGGACCCTTGATCCATCCGGAGATTGTTCTTGGGCTGCCTGCCAACAACCAACAAGATCAGATCATACCTGCCAACCAAATAGCAATGGACCAGCCCATGGGGAACATCAATGTTAATCTCGTGTTGTTGCCAGACTCTCAGTGGCATAGGGACCCAGTGCTGGCACAAAAGATCAACAAAGGTGTGGTTCTTCCGGAGACACTCTCCCCCACTGCGGAGTCAAACTCAAAGGCTTCTGGTGCTCTTCAGAACCCCAACCTCTTTCGGCTTTGGGCCCAGCACTTTTCTCCAGCAGGCTGCCCTGAACAAGTAACTTACATTCCAGTAGATTGGGCCTCCTTCTTCATCAACATGCTGCTGTCACCTCAGCACTTCGATTGGGCCAAAAACTTTCTTGCCTCCTCTGCTTGGAACTTCATGCTCAACTGTGTGGACAACCCGTCAATGATGGCCTTCAACATTCCTCCAGTTTGTCCCAGAACCAGCCCCCTGCCTTGCATCAGTCAAGAAGAAGAAGGGGGTATATCTGCAGCTTCCTATGTTGAGAAGGCTGCTAAGACACCCACTATGAAGAAAGCAAGGGCAAGACTTGGGAGCTCGGTGGTTCCGGAATGTGAATCTTCTGTCAGGAGAAGTAGCAGAATCAAGGCTAGGAATGAAGGCTTTCGTGCTGCTACCTGCCAAAACAACAGTTGCTTGGCCTGCCACTCGAAAGCTCCCACTCTATCCTCATCGCACATTCAGGGGCTGGGCGAAAAGGTATGCAGCATTGATTCGTCTAAAATCTCTTCTGCTAGCTTGTCAGCCAAGACCAACCCCATGAAGGTGGTAGGAAGCAAAGGATCTTCATCATCCCAGGAAACACCGAAGAAGGCCAAGAAGACCAAGCCTCAAGGACCGAAATCTGGAAGCTGAAAGTGTTATGAATGCTGTTTTTTAATTTCTGTCTGTCGGTGAACATGTTCTGTTGCAAGCCTTTTCTTATGGCAGTCACAAACTATAATCTATCTTTGTCTAGGGGGATCTTTTGCTGGAACATTGGTTTCGTCTATATGGTACTCTTGCTTGTTGCCTCAGTGCTTGGGGTTAGTTTAATGGCTGTCATGGTTTATTCTTTCTGGATCCTGAAGGTTTTTATCGGTTTGGGTCTCTATCCCATTTGGATTAAGGGGCCCTTGGGAACGAAGTTTTGTCTTTCTTGCTTATGAGTCGTAAACGTTTTTGGAATATCCTTTCTTGGAACGTGAGAGGCATTAATTCATCGGTCAAATGGAATGCGATTAGAAGCAAAATAATGGAATCGAATGCAGACATCATTTGCTTGCAAGAAACCAAAAGAGAGGTGTTCTCTGACACGTATCTCAGAAACTTCTGTCCTCCTGCTTTCACCCTTTTTGATTTCATACCGTCCATCGGCAATTCAGGAGGAGCGACTATGATTTGGAATGCCAATAAGTTTCAGGGTCAGCCAATTTTTCAAAACAGTTTTGCTCACTCTGTGGAGTTACAGTGTAAGTTGTCAGGGGAAACATGGATTTTAACCAACATCTACGCCTGTAACGCCCGTAAAATACACCCAGTTAAATCACCCGTTAAAAATACTTTCCAAAATTTTTCCGACCGCCGAGCTCCGTCAAAACCTTTCCCTTCCGTCGGACCCGCCGTCCTGGCCCCGACTCGTCAATTCTCTTTTTCCGCACCCCGTAATTTTCGCCACGTGCCCGTCAAGTCCATCACCGCGCGCAGTCGAATCCCGCAATTTCCGCCATTTTTTTCCCCCTCCCTTCCCTCTCTTTCTCTTCCTTCTTTCTTTTTCCTCCCCTTTCTTTCCCTTCTCCTTTTTCCTTCTCTTTCTTCCTCCTCTCCCTTCCCTTTCTTCTCTCTCCACCTTTTCTTCCCTGGCACCCCCTACTTGCGCCAGGCGCTGGCGCACGCAGGCACGCGCATCGGGCCGCGCGCCGCGCCCGCGTGCCCGCGCCGCGCCGCTCTGCCGCCGCCGCGCCGCGCCGCGCCGCTCCGCTGCCGCCCGCGCCGCGCCGTGCCGCCCGCGCCCGCCCGCGCCCGCCACGCCGCCGCCGCGCCCGCGCCGCGTCACGTCGCCCGTGCCACGCCCGCTCACGCCTTGGCGTCTAGCGCTTGGCTCGGTGCGTCGCGTCGTGTCGCCGGTCACCGGTCGCCGCCCCTGTGGCCTCGTCGACCACGCCGCCACGCCATCCACGAGCTCCACCACTCCGGCACGCCACCGGCCAAAAGTCCGGCCGCCATCATTACCTCGGCCCTCACCCGCCCGTGCGCCGCCTATAAAAGGGGGAGCCGAGCCTTCACCTCCACACCCTCACCACGAGCACTTTGCCTTCCTTCACCACCACCACCAGAGCACCGACGACCATTTCTTCTCCACCTTATGTTGTCTCCAGGAAGAAGAAAGGGTAAATCCCTCTCCTCGCGATCCAACCCACCAATTTCCCTGATTCGCGAACAAGTCCTCCCACCATTCCAAAAAATAATTACAGATAGGCCCCTGCTCTCGCGGTTCAGTCCTAAACCTCATTTTAAAGCCCCTAATACTCCTTTAAACCGTCATTTCATGCGCCAAATTTCCTCCAATCAATCCCAAATTCGACCACGGCCCCCTCTCATATGTTTCCGCCGAGGCATATCAAAATTCCATGAAAATACCCTGTCTATCTATTTTCCGTTCATGTTTCCTGTTCGGAGCTCAACGGGTAAAATCTTTTTCCTTTTTATTTATTGTGTGCTCGTTTGTGTGTGCCGTAGATCGCGGAGTACCCGAGGAGGAGCGCGAGGAGGAGTTCGACCGCGAGCCCGAGCCCGAGGACCAGTACCGCGAGCAGGAGCTCCCGGAAGGCTTTGAGAACGGCAAGTCCAATCTCACCCTTTGATGCATATTTAATACCCAGCTTTTCAGACACAACCTATTGGCCTGTTTTATAAAATGCATATTGTTTTATCGCAAGACATGGTTGGATAGCCACCCCTTGATTGTTATGACTATTCCTTGTTGTCCCATATTTATCTCTAAATATGAGTTGCTCTGTTTAGATGATAAATACTGCTAGAATGCTTAGGAACTCGTTATCCAAATTCAAACATGACTACACTTGTTTACTCGGAAAATAATGTGTGAGTATGTTTAACTGAGGAGTTGGGTTTTCGGGTGTAAAGAGAGGTGGTGGATGAGATGGATGGGTGTTTCTTGTGTGGAACGCCGGGATGTTGGGATCGTACCTCAGTGGTTGAGCAAAGTGGGAGATATCCATCTTGTCATGGCTAAGGACCGAGTTGATGTGTCATCCTGCCTAATTCCATCATCGTACAACCACTCGACTGTTGTATGGGCAACGGCTTAGCATAAATCCCACTAGCTAAACTGCTAGGCTTCAGGTGTGCTGGTGAGCAACGGGAGGCCTTGGAAAAGGACTAAGCTCTTGGTGACTTAGGTCCCGGTTTCGGCCCCGTGGATGGGTTGCTAACCCCTTGAGAGCTTCCGGGTTGACTAGTCAGTGTTGGCTAAGGTGGGTAATGGCTTTGTTAGGATCCGTACCGACACTAAGGTGATCGCGATACAGTACCCTACTTGTGGGAAAAGTGTACAACCTTTGCAGAGTTAAAACCTATCCGGGTAGCCGTGTCCACGGCATTGGACGAGTTACGGCTCGGTCACACAACTAGCTTTTGGGGATGACTGGTATTTTACCGCGTGTGTGGGTGTGTGGGATTTTGGAAGTGTCCGGCAGGTGTGCCGTGCGCTACGGCGGACGGGGAGTCCGGTAGCGATAAAACTTGGATCCTTTGTGTAGGATCAACCCCACTCGATATGTTGTTTACTAAAATGTTTTTCATTAAACCGCTTTGAAATGGAACCCCGCATGTGTCTAAAAATTTAGCTTTACTGCAAATAAACCATAGCTTATTCCTTGATTATTCATATGCATATTCTTGTTGTATCCCCCTCCGTGGATGGGGTTGGACTTGCTGAGTACTTTTGTACTCACCCTTGTGTTGTTACTTCAGAGGAGGATCCGGACTTCGTCGCCGAGGACTTCGAGTAGGAGGTTGCGTCTGCACCCAACGCTGCCTGCGGTGTTGGCCCTTTTGCAGGATGCTTCCGCTGACGCTTAGCTCCGATTGCAGCCCGGAGTCCGACTGGACTGCAACTTGGATTTGTGTTGTTATCGCTTTAGTCTTGCTTTGGGTGTGGCTTGCCCGCCCGCTCCTTCGGGAGCTGTACGGTTTCTGAACTATCTGTTGAATAAATGTGTTATCAGCCTCCTGGGACTGATAATTTGGATCACATTTAGTCTCTACTTATGTGGGGATGCTTCAGGTGGTATCAGAGCCGTCGTTGGCCGTAGGACGTAACCATTAGGACCGGAAAAGCCTTTTTGACCAAATTAAATGATATACAAAATTTCTTGCTACCCCTGCTCAATTGCAAAACTGATTTACACCCCGATTCTTTCCGGATGGCCGAAGAAGGATGGACCAATAGCCACTGCCTGGAGGAGCCCGGTTTTCCCAGGTTGCTGTTCGCCTGCATGGACCGCCTCGGGATTTACGAGCGCCCGGAGTACTCCAGCAGGGAGTATGAGGACCGTGGGACTCTCCGGTGCGAGATGACCATCTTTGTGGGCAGGAGCAGCCGCTTCCCCGATATTCAGCCTTGGAATGTGTCTGCCACTGGTTTCCGGCGAAAAGACACTTACCAGGTGGCAACTCGGAAAGCCCTGCGCTACCTGTGCCAAATCTATGAGAGGCACATTGGACGCACACCGATGAGGTTCTACCCGCCTGTCAAGAAGAACCGCCCGGTTTGGCTGGCCCGGGTGAGGACTTTGGAAGGACGTGGACAGCGCGAGGATGACCCCACCGTGCTCCATATGGCTGCCTATCTCCTCACTTTGGATGAACTCTGCGATGAGCAGGCCGCCCATTTGAAGTAGCAGATCCGCAGAGCCGAGGATGCCGAGATTATGGTGAGGAGGCTCCAGGTGAGATTGGCAGCAGCTGAGGCCCGAGCCGCGGCCGCCCAAAGCAATGAGGCCCTCGCCATCGAGGCCCTCAAAGAGGCCGAGGATCGGCACGCGCAGGCACTGAAGGAAGCCCACCGCTCGGACCGCACAAGGAGGAAGATGCGGATCGTGGAGGACGACGAGGCCCCACTATTGGATGGAGTCCCTGTTGCCTAGGGGTCCGGAAAGCGGAAGAGCCCCGATGCCACACCAGCACCACCGCCTTCGGAAAGGGACTCTGAGGTGGCCAATGAACTCCCTCCCGCAGGTGGGACCCTAAGAGATGAGGTGCTGGCCCTCCTTATTCCACCAGAAGACCACTCTGCGCAGTGTGCAGATTCGTCCCGCGAGTAGAGTGCCCAGCCCAGAGTTTGCCCGAGGGAGTGGAGTCGTCATGGTCCGTGGTCCAGAGTTGTACTCCAGAAGCTGTCCCGAGTCTAGACTTGTACCCCCAGTTGTGTTGTTGTACCGGTCGTGTAGCACGTGTTTTGGCCCTACCCCAAGTGTTGTAACCGCCCCGGCAAAATTAATAAAATCATTTGTGCTTGTTGTTTGTTAGTCTGTGTGCTTGTCGACAGGAGGTGGATTCTGTCTCTTCAAAAATTCAAAATAATTAACTAAACATCGCCTTAATATCCAAATCCAAGTCTCATGAAAGTTCACTCAATCTGCAGATGCCTCCCAAGCGTGCCACCAGGACCTCCCCAAGTCAAGCACGTGCCACTCCTAGTGCAGAAAGGCAGCAGGAAAGGCAGGGACCCCCACCAATAGTGCATCATGAGGAGCAAGAGGTGAATCAGCCCGAGGGCAGGGGGGAAAGTCAAGTGGGAGCACAGGAGCCACCGCCCCCACCGGTCATTGATCTGGTACAAGTCATGAACAACCAGACCCTTCTGCTGGAAGCCTTGGCCAATGCCATCACTCGCCAGAGGCCCCGCGGACAGGGTATGAATGAGAAACTGACAGACTTCCTCCGCACCAAGCCACCCACTTTTGGCGGGTCCATCAACCCCCTGGACGCAGATGACTGGCTGCGGGTCATTCAGAGGAAGCTAGAGCCATTCGGCTGTGAGAGCAGAGACAAGGTTCTCCTGGCTGCACACCAGCTCACTGGGACTGCTTTAGCTTGGTGGGAGAACTACTGCACGGCCGCCCAAGATGCCTCCACTATCACCTGGGATGAGTTTGTTACAGAGTTCCGCCGCTATCACATTCCTGCAGCTACCATGAAGCGCAAGGCGGATGAATTCCGTGAACTGCGCCAGGGCAACAAGTCCGTGGAGGAGTACACCTATCAGTTCATGGAATTGGCTCGCTATGCTCCAGAAGAAGTAGACAAGGATGAGAAGAAGCAAGATATGTTCAAGAAGGGCTTGAACGCAGAACTGAGGACCCTGCTTACTCCTCAGATCTACCCTGACTTCAACACCTTGATGAACATGGCCATTCTGACTGAGAGAGCCAAGGCAGATGAAAGGAGGGACAACAAGCGCCGGTTCCTGGACAGCAAGGCCCACCAGCAGGACAGGTTCCAGAAACCAAGAAGCTTTGGTTACCCCATGCCCAGGTCCTAAGCTCCCATGCAGTACCGGACCCAGTCTCAAGCCTCCGGTTCCCATCAGACCAATGCCCCATTCAGAAGCCAGAACCCTGTCAAGGCCCCACAGAACAGCGCCAGTCAGGTCACCAACAACGGCAGGGCATGCTTCAACTGCCGTGAGCCAGGGCACTTCATTGCCAACTGCCCCTATGCCAACAAGCCAGCTGCATCAGCCTTCTCCAACGCAGTGACTGGGCCAAGGGCAGCAGTGTCAGGAGCCAACCGTGTTCCCGTCCGCAGCAACAACCCCGGCAACAACAACAACAACAGCCAGCAGATGAGGCAGCCCCAGCAGTCGTTTGGACGAGCCCGCGTCAACCACATCAGCGCGCAAGAGGCTCAGGAAGCTCAGGGCGTTGTACTCGGTGAGTTTCTAGTCAGTTCAGTTTTGGCAACAGTACTCTTCGATTCTGGAGCATCACATTCATTTATATCATCAAGCTTTGTGGATAAGCACCACATACCTACAGTACTACTAAAGGTACCCCTAATAACCCAGACGCCTGGAGCCGACATCCAGTGTCGACTAGGCTGTTCCCGGGTAAGGATCAATTTAAGTGGGGTAGAATTCCTAGCAGATCTAGTAGTACTTAAGTCTAAAGGAATAGATGTGATCCTTGGAATGGATTGGTTAAGCCTACATGATGGACACATAGGATGTGCTGATAAGGTAGTGCGCCTAATTAATCTAGATGGCGTACAAGTAACCTGCCACACCCGGGGAAGTGGGCCCGACCCAATGGTTTTTAGCATGGAAGCCAAGGTCATAGAAGGAGTCCCGGTAGTGAGTGAATACCCAGATGTTTTTCCTGAAGAACTACCTGGAATGCCCCCAGATAGGGATATAGAGTTTGTGATCGACCTTATCCCTGGAACCTCCCCTATAGCCAAGAGGCCCTATAGAATGGCAGCATCGGAGTTAGTAGAGCTGAAGAAACAGCTAGGTGAACTGCAGCAGAGTGGCTTTATCAGACCTAGCTCATCCCCGTGGGGAGCCCCAGTGCTTTTTGTCAAGAAGAAAGATGGAAGCATGAGGATGTGCGTGGATTATCGCGCACTAAATGAGGTCACCATCAAGAATAAATACCCCCTTCCCAGAATAGATGATCTATTTGACCAGTTAAAAGGAGCCAAGTATTTCTCCAAAATAGATTTGAGATCAGGGTACCACCAGCTCAAGATTAAGGAAAGTGATATCCCGAAGACAGCTTTTGTTACCCGTTATGGCCAGTTTGAATTCACAGTGATGTCCCTTGGACTGACCAATGCCCCTGCTTATTTCATGAATCTCATGAACAAGGTGTTTATGGAGGAGTTAGATAAGTTTGTCGTGGTCTTTATCGATGACATACTTATTTACTCCAAGAGTGTCCAAGAGCATGAGCAACATCTGCGAGTAGTACTGGGGAGATTGAGAGCCCACCGACTCTATGCTAAATTCAGTAAGTGTGAGTTTTGGCTAGAGAAGGTGGCATTTCTTGGTCACATCTTGACTGCAGAAGGAGTAGCAGTCGACCCCGAGAAGGTGGAAGCCATCTCCAACTGGCAGCAGCCCACCAATGTTAGCGAAATCAGGAGTTTTCTTGGTTTAGCTGGATACTATCGGAGGTTCATTGAAGGATTCTCCAAGATAGCTCGACCTATGACAGAGCTACTCAGGAAGGATAAGAAATTCAATTGGATTGAGTCATGTGAGAGGAGTTTTCAGGAACTGAAGAGAAGATTAACGACCGCCCCAGTGTTAACCCTACCGGATATCCAGCGGGACTTCGTCATTTATTGTGACGCTTCTCGACAAGGGTTAGGGTGTGTCCTGATGCAGGATGGAAAGGTAGTAGCATATGCCTCCCGTCAACTTAAGCCCCACGAACAAAATTACCCCACCCATGACTTGGAATTTGCAGCCGTAGTGCATGCCCTCAAGATCTGGAGGCACTACTTGATCGGAAACAAGTGTGAGATTTACACTGACCACAAGAGCCTAAGATATATCTTCACCCAACCAGATATGAATTTAAGGCAAAGGAGATGGTTAGAGTTGGTCAAGGATTATAATCTGGAAATTCACTATCACCCCGGTAAGGCCAATGTGGTAGCGGATGCACTAAGCAGGAAATCCTATGGGCAGATCGGACCTAAGGACCCTCACTTACAGGAGGAAATGGCCCAATTAAATGTGCACATCATTCCTCAGAATACTAGCCGCAAGCTAAGTGTTCAGCCCACCCTGGAAGAAAGAATCCGAGAGGCCCAAGGCTCGGACCCGGACCTGGTGAGGATTCGCAGGCAAACCAGGGAAAATAAAGCCCCAGACTTCAGAGTGGATGAAAAGGGAACCTTGTGGTACAAGAATAGGATTTGTGTACCCAAGGAAGGTGAATTCCGGCAAACCATCATGGATGAGGCCCATAACTCAGCATATTCCATCCACCCGGGATCCACCAAGATGTACATGGACTTAAAGCAGAAGTACTGGTGGAACGGGATGAAAGCGGACATAGCCCAGTTCGTCGCTCACTGCGATATTTGCCAGAGAGTTAAGGCCGAACATCAGAAGCCAGCCGGGTTACTGCAACCACTACCCATTTCAGTTTGGAAATGGGACGAGATTGGCATGGATTTTGTGGTGGGATTGCCCAAGACTCAGAAAGGGAATGACTCCATATGGGTGATAGTGGACCGACTCACTAAAGTTACCCACTACTTACCCGTACGGACCACGTATGGAGGAGAGAAGCTAGCTCGGCTCTACGTGGACAACATAGTGAAGTTGCATGGTGTACCTAGCAGAATTGTTTCGGATAGAGGGACCCAATTTACCTCTAGATTCTGGAAGAGTCTTCATAAGGCTATGGGCACCAAACTGGACTTTAGTTCAGCTTATCACCCCCAGACCGATGGCCAAACAGAGAGAGTAAATCAGATTATGGAAGACATGTTGAGGGCATGTGTCCTTACTTATAGCAAGGATTGGGAACAGAGTCTACCATATGCAGAGTTCTCATACAACAACAGTTACCAAGCCAGCTTAGGCATGTCACCGTTTGAGGCTCTCTATGGAAGAAAGTGCAGGACCCCGTTGATGTGGTCAGAAGTAGGGGAGCGCACCCTAGTAGGACCTGCCTTTATTAAGGAAGCAGAAGAGCGAGTAGCTGAAATACGAGAGAAATTGAAAGCAGCACAGTCTAGACAGAAGATCTACTCAGATAAGAGGAGACGAGAGTTGATTTTCAGTGAGGGGGACTTCGTGTACCTTAAGGTCTCTCCGATTCGAGGTACCCGAAGGTTTCAAGTGCAAGGAAAGCTGGCCCCTCGGTATATCGGACCATACAAGGTGCTAAAGAGAATTGGAGCGGTAGCCTACCGTATTCAGTTGCCCGAAAAAATGTCGAACATCCACCCGGTATTTCATGTGTCCCAGCTAAGAAAATGCCTAAGAGTACCAGAAGAGCAAGTACCGGTGGAAACCATAGATTTGCAGAAGGATCTGCGATATCAGGAGGTACCCATCAAGATTCTGGACACAGTCACCAGAAGGACAAGGAATTCAGCAGTACGGATTTGCAGAGTCCAATGGAGTAGGAATGGTGAGGAAGAAGCCACTTGTGAACGCGAGGATGCGTTAAAGAAGGAATTTCCCCATCTGTTCAGGACTCAGCCGAATCTCGAGGACGAGATTCAATTTAAGTGGGGTAGGTTTGTAACGCCCGTAAAATACACCCAGTTAAATCACCCGTTAAAAATACTTTCCAAAATTTTTCCGACCGCCGAGCTCCGTCAAAACCTTTCCCTTCCGTCGGACCCGCCGTCCTGGCCCCGGCTCGTCAATTCCCTTTTTCCGCTCCCCGTAATTTTCGCCTCGTGCCCGTCAAGTCCATCACCACGTGCAGTCGAATCCCGCAATTTCCGCCATTTTTTTTCCCCTCCCTTCCCTCTCTTTCTCTTCCTTCTTTCTTTTTCGTCCCCTTTCTTTCCCTTCTCCTTTTTCCTTCTCTTTCTTCCTCCTCTCCCTTCCCTTTCTTCTCTCTCCTCTTTTTCTTCCCTGGCACCCCCCACTTGCGCCAGGCGCTGGCGCACGCAGGCACGCGCGCCGAGGCACGCAAGCGCGCCGGGCCGCGCGCCGCGCCCGCGCCCGCGTGCCCGCGCCGCGCCGCGCGCCGCCACCGCGCCCACGCCGCGCCGCCACGCCGCCGCCGCGCCCGCGCCGCGCCGTGCCCGCGCCGCGTCACGTCGCCCGTGCCACGCCCGCTCACGCCTTGGCGTCTAGCGCTTGGCTCGGTGCGTCGCGTCGTGTCGCCGGTCACCGGTCGCCGCCCCTGTGGCCTCGTCGACCACGCCGCCACGCCATCCACGAGCTCCACCACTCCGGCACGCCACCGGCCAAAAGTCCGGCCGCCATCATTACCTCGGCCCTCGCCCGCCTGTGCGCCGCCTATAATAGGGGGAGCCGAGCCTTCACCTCCACACCCTCACCACGAGCACTTTGCCTTCCTTCGCCACCACCACCAGAGCACCGACGACCATTTCTTCTCCACCTTCTGTTGTCTCCAGGAAGAAGAAAGGGTAAATCCCTCTCCTCGCGATCCAACCCACCAATTTCCCTGATTCGCGAACAAGTCCTCCCACCATTCCAAAAAATAATTACAGATAGGCCCCTGCTCTCGCGGTTCAGTCCTAAACCTCATTTTAAAGCCCCTAATACTCCTTTAAACCGTCATTTCATGCGCCAAATTTCCTCCAATCAATCCCAAATTCGACCACGGCCCCCTCTCATATGTTTCCGCCGAGGCATATCAAAATTCCATGAAAATACCCTGTCTATCTATTTTCCGTTCATGTTTCCTGTTCGGAGCTCAACGGGTAAAATCTTTTTCCTTTTTATTTATTGTGTGCTCGTTTGTGTGTGCCGTAGATCGCGGAGTACCCGAGGAGGAGCGCGAGGAGGAGTTCGACCGCGAGCCCGAGCCCGAGGACCAGTACCGCGAGCAGGAGCTCCCGGAAGGCTTTGAGAACGGCAAGTCCAATCTCACCCTTTGATGCATATTTAATACCCAGCTTTTCAGACACAACCTATTGGCCTGTTTTATAAAATGCATATTGTTTTATCGCAAGACATGGTTGGATAGCCACCCCTTGATTGTTATGACTATTCCTTGTTGTCCCATATTTATCTCTAAATATGAGTTGCTCTGTTTAGATGATAAATACTGCTAGAATGCTTAGGAACTCGTTATCCAAATTCAAACATGACTACACTTGTTTACTCGGAAAATAATGTGTGAGTATGTTTAACTGAGGAGTTGGGTTTTCGGGTGTAAAGAGAGGTGGTGGATGAGATGGATGGGTGTTTCTTGTGTGGAACGCCGGGATGTTGGGATCGTACCTCAGTGGTTGAGCAAAGTGGGAGATATCCATCTTGTCATGGCTAAGGACCGAGTTGATGTGTCATCCTGCCTAATTCCATCATCGTACAACCACTCGACTGTTGTATGGGCAACGGCTTAGCATAAATCCCACTAGCTAAACTGCTAGGCTTCAGGTGTGCTGGTGAGCAACGGGAGGCCTTGGAAAAGGACTAAGCTCTTGGTGACTTAGGTCCCGGTTTCGGCCCCGTGGATGGGTTGCTAACCCCTTGAGAGCTTCCGGGTTGACTAGTCAGTGTTGGCTAAGGTGGGTAATGGCTTTGTTAGGATCCGTACCGACACTAAGGTGATCGCGATACAGTACCCTACTTGTGGGAAAAGTGTACAACCTTTGCAGAGTTAAAACCTATCCGGGTAGCCGTGTCCACGGCATTGGACGAGTTACGGCTCGGTCACACAACTAGCTTTTGGGGATGACTGGTATTTTACCGCGTGTGTGGGTGTGTGGGATTTTGGAAGTGTCCGGCAGGTGTGCCGTGCGCTACGGCGGACGGGGAGTCCGGTAGCGATAAAACTTGGATCCTTTGTGTAGGATCAACCCCACTCGATATGTTGTTTACTAAAATGTTTTTCATTAAACCGCTTTGAAATGGAACCCCGCATGTGTCTAAAAATTTAGCTTTACTGCAAATAAACCATAGCTTATTCCTTGATTATTCATATGCATATTCTTGTTGTATCCCCCTCCGTGGATGGGGTTGGACTTGCTGAGTACTTTTGTACTCACCCTTGTGTTGTTACTTCAGAGGAGGATCCGGACTTCGTCGCCGAGGACTTCGAGTAGGAGGTTGCGTCTGCACCCAACGCTGCCTGCGGTGTTGGCCCTTTTGCAGGATGCTTCCGCTGACGCTTAGCTCCGATTGCAGCCCGGAGTCCGACTGGACTGCAACTTGGATTTGTGTTGTTATCGCTTTAGTCTTGCTTTGGGTGTGGCTTGCCCGCCCGCTCCTTCGGGAGCTGTACGGTTTCTGAACTATCTGTTGAATAAATGTGTTATCAGCCTCCTGGGACTGATAATTTGGATCACATTTAGTCTCTACTTATGTGGGGACGCTTCAACGCCCCATGCACCCCAGAAGGTAAAATAGAATTTCTGGATTGGTTCAAGCGAATCAGGATGCCGGATGATGAAAAATGGCTAGTTGTAGGGGATTTCAACCTGATAAGATGCCCTTCTGACTGAAATAAACCTGGAGGTCATCCGCAAGAAATGATGCTGTTCAATGAAGCAATCAGCAAGTTAGGACTAACAGAGATTCAGCTCAAAGGAGGAAAATACACTTGGACAAACAAACAGGTTAATCCGTTACTGGAGAGGTTGGATTGGTTTTTTTCATCTTCTGCTTGGATCTCAGTCTATCCAAACACATGGGCATCAACTCTGTCAAGAGACTCCTCTGATCACAATCCTTGTGTCATTTCCATATCAAATCTTATGCCTTCTTATCAAGTTTTCAGATTTGAAAACTATTGGATGCATCATGAACAATTCAATGACATTCTGCATAATGTCTGGACTTCTCCGGTTTCATCCTCTGACAGAGCTCAAATCATTGGTGCAAAATTCAAAAATTTGAGAAGAGAACTCAGAATATGGAAAGCAGGGTTACCAAGTCTGGCAAAAACCATCCAAAACACAAAGGAGGTCATTCTTTTCCTAGATATTCTGGAAGAATCTAGAGATCTATCCTTGCAAGAATGGAACTTAAAAGATATTATCATGAATCATCTCAAGAATCTTTTACAGCAATAGAAAACTTATTGGCAGCAAAGATGTTCCATCAACTGGGCCAAAATGGGTGATGAGAGTACAAGGTTCTTTCATGCAAAGGCTTCCATAAGAAACAACATCAACCACATTTCGATGCTGCAAGACCAGAATGGACTGAATGTCAAAGAACATGAAGATAAAGCAAACCTCATTTGGGTGGATTACAAAAATAGAATGGGCAGGTCGGACTACCGCCACATGTATATAGATCTAAGTGTTACCTTATCTCCATCAGAGGGGCTACAAGATTTAGAGGAGCCTTTCTCCAAAGAAGAAATTGATGGTATCATCAAGGATCTACCAACAAATAAATCTCCAGGCCCGGATGGTTTTAATGGAGAATTCCTCAAACGATGCTGGCATGAGTTGGCCGAAGATTTCTATGCTTTATGTGAAGGTTTTCATAATGGGGAAGTCTGTGTGCGTAGCATCAACTCATCTTTCATTACTCTTATCCCGAAAAAAGCTGGTCCTTTGCATGTGAGTGATGACAAGCCAATATCTCTGCTAAACTCATCAATAAAGCTCATCACAAAAATTCTAGCGCTGAGGCTACAAAAGGTCATCCCCAATCTCATTCATAAGAACCAATATGGTTTTATCAAAACTAGGACCATTCAGGACTGCTTAGCTTGGGCTCTTGAATTTCTGCACTGCTGCAAATCTTCAAAAAAGGACATCATCATTCTCAAATTGGACTTTGAAAAGGTTTTTGATCGTATTGAGCATAAGGCCATCTTAGAGATCCTGAAACATAAAGGATTTGGGGAGAAATGGATTGGATGGATTAAGGCCATTCTTGGATCAGGCACGTCGTCAGTGCTTCTGAATGGTGTCCCAGGTAAAACTTTTCACGGTAAAAGAGGGGTACGGCAGGGGGACCCTCTATCACCTCTTCTGTTTGTGCTTGCTGCTGACTTGCTCCAATCCCTTATTAATAAGTCTAAGGATGAAGGACACCTTTCTATTCCGATCCCCTTGAGAGCCAGTAATGATTTCCCAATCGTTCAGTATGCAGATGACACTTTACTCTTCATGGAGGCTGATCCGACCCAGTTAATACACTTAAAGAATCTTCTGGATATTTTTGCAGAGTCTACTGGGTTAAAAGTTAACTACAATAAATCCATGATGGTCCCCATAAACACTCAGCAGGACAAGCTGGATCTTCTGGCTGGTATTCTAAATTGTCAAACAGGTGCATTTCCTTTCACCTACCTGGGTTTACCTCTGGGTTTACGTAAACCTAATATGCAAGACTTTCTCCCTCTGATCAAAAGAATTGAAGGGAAATTAGGTGGAATATCATCTATGCTTTCACAAGGAGGAAAATTACAGTTGGTGAACTCTGTGTTAACATCATCAGCTATGTTTCAGATGGCCACTTTGAAACTACCTAAAGGGGTTATCCATCAGATTGACAAATTCCGCAAACACTGCCTCTGGAGAGGTTCAGATCTAACATCTACCAAACCATCCAAAGCTGCCTGGCCCTTAGTTTGCTTACCCAAATGTCAAGGGGGACTAGGGGTGCTCAACATAATTACACAGAATGAGGCTCTGTTATTAAAGTTCTTACACAAATTTTTCTCCAAAGTTGATTTGCCTTGGGTACACTTGATATGGGACAAATTGTACAGCAATGGTACTCTTCCGGGTGTTCAGAAGAAGGGCTCCTTCTGGTGGAAGGATATCGTCAAGTTGCTGCAAAAATTCAAGGGTTTTGCATCTGCTCGGGTTGCGGATGGAAGCACTGTTCTGCTCTGGCACGACTCGTGGAATGACCACTTCCTACAAACTGAGCTTCCCCACCTCTTTTCCTTTGCCCGGAACAAAAATATATCGTATCACAAAGCAATAAACACGACAGATCTTGGTTTGCTGTTTCACTTACCTTTATCCACAGAAGCTCATTCGGAATTTCTTATGCTTCAGGATTTTATGCACAATATAGTCCCACAGAATGATTCTGATACTTGGTCTTATATCTGGGGATCCTCAACCTTCTCGGTCAGTAAAGCATACAAGGCATTAACAGGTCAAAGGGAAACACACCCAATACATCGCTGGCTGTGGAAATCAAAATGTCAGAAAAAACACAAAGTCTTTTTCTGGCTTCTGCTTATAGACAGGCTAAACACAAAAGATGTTCTACAAAGAAGGGGGATGCATTTGGACTCCAACGTCTGCGAAATGTGTATCCGCCAAAAAAGGGAGACGGTAACACATCTATTTCTACGATGCAATTTTGCAAAAGCCTGCTGGAATTTGATTGGGATTTCCTTTGTCTCCACAAGATCGTCTGTTCATATCTTCAATAAGATTAGAAGGCATTTGAACACCGCCTTCTTCATGGAAGTCATCATCCTCATGTCTTGGAGTATTTGGACTACAAGGAACGACTGGACTTTAATAGTGTGGATCCTTTGACTTCAGGAACTCGATCTAAATTTTTATCTGAGCTCTCGTTGGTGGCTTCGCATAGGATGAACCCTGTTTTAAGTCAGGAATGCTTAGATTGGATCCACTCCCTCTGAACCTCCTCTTTGTCCTTTGTTTTTTTGCTTTTCTCTTGTTCTTTTGTTTTGGTGTTTTTTGCTCTGTAACCTTTTCAGACCTTTTTGTTAATATATTTCAGTAGGGCTCGCCCCTCCTGTTTCCTTCAAAAAAAAGTCATTGAGGAGGTCACGATGGCCATTGCGACCAAGCTGATGGGTCCGATGGTTGATTCGATCCCGCCGACTGATTCTGCACAAAGGAGTAGAGATTGCATAAGTCACTTTTGTATTGTGTGTTCTGCAACATACATACCATGATGTTTCTAGTTTCTAGTTTGTTTCTAGGGTGATTGTACAAAAACTATAAACAGTGATTATAAGGTTGACCAGAGACTTACAGGAGTAGCTGTAGGAGGTGAAGGTGGCGGTGGAGGGAATAGGTTCTATGGCAGAGGTGGCGGAGTTTGTCCCATACTCTCAAAAACACTCTGCATGTACTGGTACATCTGCTCTGTCCTCAGCCTTTCTGCCTCCCGTTCTGCCGCGATCCTTACCGCTAGATCCTCCCGTAGCTTTCGTTCTGCTTCCACTTGGGCCTACAATATTTCATCCCAATGTTAAATTGCAAAGCAAAAGGTACATAAAAATCAACGAATGATGAACAAAACAGAAATAACCTGGAGAGCCTGCATCTGGAACTCTGTAGTTGTTGGCCGTGGGCGTATCATCAGGCTCAAGCTCGTGCTCCTTGCTCGGATCTGGGATAGAGTCGGAGTAGTAGTCGTGTCGATTACGCTATCCCCAAACTTCTTGCCTCCTCCCACCCTCATCGCGATTTCTCCATCAATATCCTGGGAGTTCGGATCGAACTCTAGCCCATGAACCTCCCTTGCCATCGTTGTGTACTCGATGACGCGGCTGTGGATGCTGGGATGGTTGTACGCCTCAGGCGGGTGCTCCGGGTTGAAGTTGATGTCGGCCGTTCTTGGACAAAACCTATGCCTTGAAATTGGTGCAATGCTGGCCACCTCGTCAGATACGTCGGCCTCAACTTCGTCAAGATCCTCCTCCCCGCTAACCACCTCATTACCAACCGCCTTGCCTGTCTCCAAAACGGCTCCGCCGCTCCCATTCCCACCCTCCACCTCAACCCCACCAGCTTCGCCTTCCGCTTGTTCCCCCTCATCCTCGCTTGATGCAGACTCAAACGAGTCGCTGCTAGACGACCCCTTGCCAACAGAAGTCAGCCCAGTCGCAGTGTAGATCCTCTTCTTAGATTTACCCTCGTCAAGCTCCCCGAGATACCTCCACGATTTCCACCGACTCGAACAGCGAAGCTTGGTTGACCCCCTCTCCAGAGCCGACTTGGGCTGCGAGCTCCTCCGAAGACATCGGGCGGGCGTTTTGTCTGATATGAGCCACCTATAACAGACAAAAAGCAACAAACATAATAGGAACCCCCAGAATCAAATAGCAATTAATTTACCACAGGAACTCCGTTACCTTTAACAAATGCGAGGCCATGAACGAAAGCCAACCTCGCAGAAAGCCAGAAAGCATTGGCTCACCGCTTCAACAGACAAACAAACGCAACGAAAGCCAACCTCACAGAAAGCCAGAAAGCACTGCAGCGACTATAGATTTCCATTTGGCCCGCGGCCCGTGGGCCGGCCCACGGCACGACAATTTGGCCCGGTACAGGCACGGCCCAGCACGACGGCCTTGCAGGCCAGGCCGGCCCGGCCTACATCACGGGCCGGGCCTGGGCCGCTACCTCAGCACGTGGGCTGGCCCGGCACGGCCTGGCACATTTGGCCCGTGGGCCAGCAACGGCCGGCACGGCCTGTTAAGGCCTGCCAGGCCTGCCTCGGCCCGGCCAAACGGTCGTATATAAGGCCACGCGGCGCCGGCGGAAACCCTACCCCCGGCCCCCGCTCCCTCCCGCATCGAGCCGCCTCGCCTCTCTGGCTCTCTCTCGCTCTCTCGCCTCCTCCCCGCTCCCTCCCGACTCCTCGCCTCCTCCCCTAGATCTAGATCCACCGCCGTCCTTGCCCGCCGTCAGCTCGCCGGTGGCCCCTCCGCCTCCCTCCCCCCCGTAACTGCTCCTCCACTCTCAGATCCGGCGTCCTCGCCCACCGCCGGCTTGCTGGTGGCTCCTCCGCCGGCTCCGCCTCCCTACCCCTGTAACTGCTCCTCCCCTAGTCCCCTCTCAGATCCGGCGTCCTCGCCCGCCGCCGGCTCGCCGGTCACCCATCCGCCTCCCTCCCCGTAACCCCACTTCTCCCTTAGCCCCTCCGGCCCTCCGCCTCCCTCGGTTCCTCGCCTAGTCACCTCCTCCCCCCGACCCTCGCAGATCCGCCTCACTCCCTGGTTCCCCACCGTTGCGGTTCGTCTTCTCCGGCTCCAGGCTCCGGCTGCGCAGGTAAACACCACTCCTCTCGTTCCTCTTCTTCTTCCGTTCTTCGACACCTCACAGATCCGCCTCCCTCACTTTCTTCTCTTTCATCGTGTAGGTCTCCTACAGGGGCCGCGCGTCGTTGAGGAACGGAGCCGCCGAGGCGACGACGTCAACGGTGGAGGGCTCGAGGGTCTGTTTCGGTTCCGGGTGTGCTCGAGGATGGACGACGACTATCCAACCTGCCTCAATGATGAGTTGCGGTTGATGGGGAAGACCGGAGATGATGATTCTGATTTGGAGGCGGATCGGCGGGCGCTGCTCGGTGGTGCCGTCCCCGATGCTCAGCCAGGTCCTGGAGCTGGAGATTCTCCAGCACCTGCTGCTGCTGGCTCTGGTGCTGGTCCGGGCTCGGAGAGTACGGGCAGCAAGAGGACTCGTTCTTGCACCTCTAAGGTGTGGGATGACTTTGAGCCTCTGTACGAGGTAAAGAACAACAAGAGGGTAAGAACTGGTGCTAAGTGCCTACATTGCAAGAAAATTTATTCTGGTAAGTCTGCTAGTGGTACTGGACACTTGCATAGGCACCTTCCAAAGTGCCCAGTCTTGCTAGGTGCTTCACGTATGGCTCAGTCCCAACTCAAGTACAATCCTGATGGCTCTCTCCATATGTGGGAGTACAATCCTGATGTTGCTCGTATCCAGTTGTGCAGATTGATTGCTAGACTAGACCTTCCTTTATGCTTTGGTGAGTCTGATGCTTTTGAGGAGTATATTAATATTGCTCATAATCCTAGATTCAGTTGTGTGTCTAGGCAAACCACCACCAGAGATTTTGTTAAGTATTTTGATGAGCGTCGTACTAAACTCCTGGCTTCTTTGCAATCTGTTTCCTCTGTTGCTCTTACATCTGACATATGGTCTGGTAATGCTAAGGAAGATTACCTTAGTGTGGTTGCTCATTATGTGAATGCTGATTGGCAACTAGAGAAGAGGATCTTAGGCCTTCGTTTAATTGATGTTTCTCATAATGCTGATAATATTGCTGAGCGCATTACAGCTGTTGCTACTGATTATGGTTTAAATGATAAGATATTTTTTATCACACTGGATAATGCATCGGCAAACACTGCCGCCATTGGTAAGCTTCATCCTTCACTGACTGGTTACATGGGTAGACTTTTTTTTTCATCAGCGTTGTGCTTGTCACATCATTAATCTTATTGTTAAGGCTGGCCTTGATGTTTTCAAGCCTATGCTTAGTTCATTTAGAACTGCAATTTCATTCCTGAATTGTTCTAACCAACGTATTGCGGCATACAAGTCATATTGCATTGTTGTTGGTGTCCATCCTCGTAAGTTTGCTTTGGACATGGATGTTAGATGGAATTCAACTTATCTCATGTTGAAGCATCTATTGCCCCATAAGACCACATTCCATCAGTTCATAACCACTCAATATGGTTTGGTTGAAGGTCAAACAATTCTGACAGAATTACACTGGTATATTGCTGAAAAGATTCTGATATTTCTTGAACAATTCTATGATTCTACTGTTATTCTGTCTGGTGTTTACTATCCTACTGCTCCATTAATCTTGCATCATATTCTTGAGATAGCTGGGCACCTTAATTTCTATGCTGATGATGCTGATCTGAAAGATCTTGTTGCACCCATGAAGTCTAAGTTCTTATCTTATTGGGCTGATATACCTATGCGTTATGCCTTTGCTTTTATATTGGATCCTAGAGCTAAGATTACTGGTTTTAGCAATGTGCTTCAGCTGATGTCTCAGCTAACTGGTAAGGATTATTCTAGTTACTTAACTGATGTAAGAGCTGAATTGTCTACAATCTTTGGCAAATATGAAGCTAAGTATGGTTCTGTGAGGATGCAGAGGGCCACTCAGCCAGGCCCTGCAGGTAAGAAGAAGACTGCTTGGGGTAAGATCTTTGGTTCCCAGGCTGCTTCATCTACTTATTCTGCTGCTAGCCTTGGTGCTGGCCTGGGTTCTACTTCTGTTTCCTCCTCCCTGTCTAGGAGACAATCTGCTAGTGCTTTGTTGCAAGCTGCTCAAACTGGTGCCTCTCTTGCTGCTGCTTCTGAACTGTCTGCTTACCTAGACAGTGACACTATCAATCAATATGATGATGACTTCAACATATTGACCTGGTGGCATGAGCATAAGTTATCATATCCTGTTCTGTCTATCTTAGCTAGGGATGTTATGACTGTGCCTGTCTCTACTATATCTTCAGAATCTGCATTTAGTACCACTGGCAGGATCATTGAGGAGCGGCGACGTCGTCTGACCCCTGAGATGGTGGAGATCTTGGCTTTGATCAAGGATTGGGAGCAAGGAGATGCAAGACTGCAGCATACCGTCGACGATACCGAACTTGAAGAGTCATTTGAGGATTTGTATCTTGATGAGTAAGTTTTCTACTCTCATTTACTTCTAATCAGTATACTTGTTATTTGTTAGTTGTTACCTCTAATCCTCCTATCATTTTTTGCAGAAGCTAGATGCCTGCTGCCCTCTGTCAGTGTTCAGGAGCAAGTTAGAACTCAGAAGTGAGAAGCCTTGTGTTGTTGTGCTTGTGTAGATCTTGTGACTTGTGAGTTGTGAGTTGTCAGTTGAGTTGTGAACTTGTGTGATTGTGTATAGTGTATCTGAACAATGAACTTATGAGCTGGCTGTACTCTTTTTTCCTTTGTAGGGTTTTCTCACGAGGTGTGAGTTTTTACCTACAAAGGTTTTTAATGAGGCAGCAATACAAACAGCTCAAAATAATATTCATATTTGTTTGTGTTATTGTGATTGTGAATCTGTGTGAATCTTTGTGAATTTGTGAATCAGTTGAATGATTGAATCTATGTGAATCAGTTGAATGATTGAATTTGTGAATCAGTTGAATGATTGAATTTGTGTGTAAGTTTCTGTGAATATGTTGAAAATGTGAATGTTTTGATAAATTAGTAACTGGTGAAGTGGTGAGGGGTTTTTCTTAAAACGTTACATGGGCTGGCACGGGCACGGTGAGGCTGTTAAGGCCCGCCGGGCCAGCGGGCCGGCACGGCCTGCGTAAGAAGGATGCAGGCCGGACCTGGGCCGCTCTTTCGGCACGCGGGCCGGCCCGGCCTGGCACGACAGATAGGCGGGCCTAAACAGGCCGGGCCTATTCGTGCCCGTGCCAGGCCGGGCCGGGCCGCCCGTTTGGCTATCTATAGCAGCGACCAGCAGCGGAAAGCGACTGCGCAGTTCCCTTTTTATAGGCACGGTAAAAAACACCAAAAGTCACCTTTTTCCCGCCTCGGGCACACGAAGCGTCACGCAGCGGAAAAAAGGGCCTAACCGCCGCCAAAAGGCAATCGTTGTCTCGGTTCGCGCCAATGCTTGAGGGTGACGTTTTTTGGGCGCTTACCTCTGTTTTTGCGGGTTCGGTCGCCGGCGTCTGACCTCGCCCATGAGGGGCTACTGTTGGGGATCACCCCTGAAAACGCCAACCTCGAAGCTAGCGAGAATCGAGTCCCGATGAATAGCCAGCTTCGGTGTACAGGCCCCCTAACCGAAGCCGAAGGCGTTTTCCTCGACAGCTAACCCTCGCTAGGCTCAGAAACCACCTCTCTTTTGATTGAATGCAGGACGACTTCGGACATCGCACAACTTCATTTGTCGATAGCTTCGGCATACGTCGGAGAGGCCCATCTTGTGATCCGCGAGGCCAGGGGATGGGCAGACACAAAATAGCAAGGCCAAAGATGGGTTAATGGTGGAGAAGGAGGTCGCATCAGGAGAAAGACCATAAGGGGAGGAAATGACTTTCAACTCAAGGATATTCCACGAATGTAGTAGTTAGACAGCGGCAATTATGTAATCGGAACTGTGTGGCGTGTTGTGTAATAGGATCAATTTATCCCTTTGTACGGCATATTCCTAGAATATAGCAGTTGAGCAGGTGCGTAACTGTCACGTAAAAATGTACCTTTACGACACTATAAAAGGAGGCGAACCGCCTGCTCTAACGGGGACTATTCACAGATAAGATAGTTGAGCAGTAAAAATTAAGAACTGTCCTTTTCCGAGGTTACAAGTCTCCTTTCTTTACAATGTGTTGCGATCTCGCTTATCCCGAAGCAAGGTCCCAACAAGGCAGAAGGCACAATTCGCACAACAGATGCAGGCCCAAAGAGCAGTAGCAATGTTAAACGAAGCAAAACGACAACTGCAAGAGTTAGAGTGAGAAATAGCAGAGCTAGAGTACTTGCAGGGCACCCCACAAAAACCTATCCCAAATCTTCGCCAACCACCCAACACCAGCTTCGCTCAGAATGAGCAACCGCCAACAGTGAACACATTCACGGTGATCGACAAGAGCTCCCCAACAACTAACTCGTATAGGATTCTTTTATCCTGGTCTTTTATCCAGGTTGGTATTATAAACTGGAATAAAAGGGTTAGAAGGATTTAGTCCTTTCCCAGACACATGTGGGGACCCTTTTTATCCCGTTTGGAATTTCCAACTGGGATAACTGGGATAAAAGAACCCATTTTATCCCGGTTGGTATTACAAACCGGGATAAAAAGGGTCCGAGGGCTTTAGTTCTTTCCAGCCACCTGTGGGGACCCTTTTATCCTAGTTGGAAACTCCAACCAGGATAAAAGACCATATTTTATCCCAGTTGGTGTCGTGAGCTTTAGTCCCGGGTGGTAACACAAACCGAGATTAAAAGGTTGACTTTTGGTCCTGGGACTAAAGGGTCCCCACGGGTGGCTGATTTTTGAACTGGAACAAAAATGGACTTTTAGTTCTAGTTGCAAATACTAACCGGGAGTAAAGCTCCGTGCACCCACCTTTTGTACCGGGCCTACTTTAAATCGGGATTAAAAGGGGACGTATCGAAAGTTAGTTCTCTACTGATCTCGTTACAAACATGAATGCGAGAATTCCTACAATGGGATCCCCGCCCAGATCGATGTAGTAGTAGGGTCAATCTCTGCTGCAACAGGATCTGGTCAATTGACACATCGAACAGATGCAACTGAGAGAGTGGATTTGTGCTGCAATGGAGCTGCAACGTTTTTCGTTTTCTTCCCCTTTATTTATGCAACATAACTAGCGATCGTGACCCAAGTGGTCAATGGAATATGATTGTAATGGCCACCTAAGACGCGCGCACGTCCAACAACCTGAACGCGCGCTCTTCTTAACGAAACTTGTGGAAATTACATATCCGACTCTGCCCAAAATCTGACAACAGACACCACATGAAAAGAGACACAGACTCGACAGACTAACTCGACATGAAAAGAGATACAGACTCCACAGACCAACTCACATATGGTGTGGCACAAGTTGATGCGTCCCAACATGACAGTAGGCAATATACACATATAGAACGTTACAAGCACTAGGTAGATATAAGGACTGCTACGTGTGCACTTGTTGGAGAGGTCACACAACATCCTTTGGCTCTCGCTTCAACACACCGGCATGCGTGAGCAGCGCCCAAAGGTGCGTGATGAACTCCCCTCCTTTTGCAAGAACTTCCAGGTGCTCCCGAGCATCGTCGGACGGCGAGACATACAGCATCATCTCCGCCCAGAAATCAGATAGCACCTTCCACCTTGTTGTGAAGTCTTGTATGTTATCAATCAGTTGCCTTGCAAGGTGAACGCCCTGCACAACAAGCCTTGTTTCATCACCAACACAATCATCGGTGACTCGGTGTTAATTTCCATTAGTATCGCACACCTGCCCTCGATCTTCTTGTACATGGCCTCTTTGAGTAACTTCCTTACTTCGTCGATTGAATGATCAAGTATGGATTCCGATATGGAGCTTTGGTCGGGCAGGAGGTTAGGTGCAAAAGCAAGGAGATGCATGCAGTACTTGGATAAAGTGGAGGCTCTTTTGACAGCGTATTCTTCTTTGGCTTGTTTATCCAGCTTCTTTTCGCACAGGGTTGTAGCAATGTGCCAGACCACAATGGTGCGAGCCACCGCTCCGTAAGTAGCAGTAGCATCACATACCCATTTGAGGTCATCATGGACGCCATTTCTTCGCAGCGATGTTACCCCATTCGTCAGGTGTCCGTTGCTTGCTAGAAGGGAATCAACGATGGCTTTCTTCACATCTTCGGACAGCTTTTCTGATTTCTTCCGTTCCTTGCTAGCCTTGTCCACTAGGCACAGTGTAGCATAATGGAGACAATTCCTAGCCCTACTTTTGCGGCCAAGCTCCTGGAGGAGACAGTACTGGCCAAGTCTACACTTCCATGGCTGAAATGCCTTGAATCTCAAAAGAAGGCCTATGATCATCTCAAGCGTTCGGCTTCTACGCAAAAGCGGTGTGGTGACGTAGCTCCGCATTAGTGCCAGCTTGAACCAACCTGAGGATATACATGCTATTACACCTAATAGCTAGTATTTGCCACGACAGCAGTTACATATAAGGTGCCAACCAAAGAAGTACGCTGGTAGTGCACGACGAGCACGCAGGCGAGCCATGAGCATAGGGCAAGCATGGTGATGGGCAGACAGAGGGCAATGTATCGACCCTTTTGGTAGAAGTAAGAATACCTTGTGTAATACAAGTAGTCATGGACAAAAGCAAGCTCTTCCTCGATGACCCTGAAGGCCCTCTGATGTGGCTTGTCCCCGGCGAGCAGGCCTTTAAACACAAAGTCATGGGTTTTTTTAAGCTCTGCCTCTGAGAGCTTGAAGCCAGCAAACCTTCGGTTGAGCATCTTGGAGAGTGCCATAGAGAGGCACGAGTCCTTGAGCACCTTGCCCCGATCACCAATGACGAGCAGATTCCCCTCGCACTGCCAGATCTGTTCCACGGTGGTAACCTTCGAGTCGTCCGGCTTCTTGTACCATGTTGTGTTGGAGTGTTTCTCTCCAGCAACTATGTACCGGTAGCCTTCCATGGTCACAGGATCGAAGGCCACCACCTTGTTGTCTACATACTGCATATATTCCGCTATCACCTTCACCTCCATGCCGAGGTAGGATTTGCTCACCATCCTCATGGAAGCGATCCTCACATACCCCTTGAGGATGACGACCAACACGATGCCATAAAACGGATACCTGTAGGGCACAACCTGATTCTGGCAAATCATCAGAATGATAAACACAAGCAAGAATCCCTTAAAGATGCTTTTGACTTGGATGCTCTTCCAGGGCCTGTTCGGCTGGACTTATAAGCCGGCTGAAAAGCTGAAATGGCTGATTTGTTGTGAGAGAAAAACACTGTTCGGTAGCTGATAGGTCGGCTGAATAAGCTGAAGCGAACAAGCCGCCAGTTGTTGAGGTCTCTGAGGCAGCAAACCGTGAGGATCTCCGTGCTGCCGAGGAGCAGAAGCAGTAACACGGCCCACACCGCGAAGTCCTTGTAGTACCAATCGGAATTATACATCAGCCCGATGGTGTAACTCACCAGCGGATAGGAGAGCGTGTAGGCTCCCGTCACGATAGAATGGAGGACTGTGTTGCTCGACCTCCGGCGTACGGAACCGAGTACGTGCAAGAGGAACATGGCGAGAACGGCCAGGACGACCAAATCTTTTATGGTATCTGTATGGTCTTTAAGGCACTCTATGGTATGGGACTGGGTGTGGGACTCGGTGCCAGATCCATGTTGGCTGTAGATTTGGTCTCTGAGGGCCCTAGCTCACTCCAAAAGTACACATGCAGTTTGGGTCTTAGAGAACCCTGAGCCCGTGTGCATATATAGGGAAAAATTAAAGGCAACACTTGGTGGTTGTTGAGCTATAGAACTACAGGGTAGAATTACGCCTTCCGGAAAGATCATAGTGTGCCAATAAATTTAATTGCTACTTTTGCTGACACAAACTAGCAATAACTAGTCAATCAACCCGTGCTTCCGCACGGACTAACTAGCACTTTATCATAATATATTAAGTTCTTGTTTAATTTTATCAGGGTGAACAATCAATGAAATTTTCTATTTTTTGCTTTCTTGTATATGCTAATTTCCTAATACTTATTGCATCCTAATAAGGATCACTCACACGGTTTTGCAGTACAGACAATAATTTAAATAATACATAATATATTAATGATTATTTGGTCATGTAGTGTTTGGCTACTACGTGTAATAATTAATTGATTTGTTCACAGGAAAATAACTATGCTATCCTGAAAGACAAGTATATCTCTCAACAGTGAGATGCCTATTATGACTTTGTCAATCACAAAGTATGTCAGTCCGGACCCTTTGATTTGTTCGCAGAGAAATAACTATATCCTTTCAGTGATAGGCAAGTATATCTCTCAACAGTGAGATGCCTATTATGACTGTCAATCTCAAAGTATGTCAGTCCGGACTCTTTGATTTGTTCACAGGAAAATATGATATCTTTTAGTGATAGGCAAGTATATCTGTCAACAGGGATATATACGGTGTGCATGCACTTGTAGAAGTGAGTACGCGTACCTGTACATGAGCATCCTCTTTGTACCATATTTCAAAAAAAAAAGGCAACATCATGGTTATGGTTTCTATATGAATTCATGTTAAATATATGTCAAAGCTCGTGTAACTTGTGTGATGCATGGTATTTTTTCTCTCTCAAGGTAACCCAAACAAAAACAATACTATGTGACATTGACTTGAACTGTCTTGAGTTGGTGAAGTCAATAGGGATTCTTTAAAAAAATAGGATACTATTAAGAAATTAATCTTCGGAGTACGTAGCTCTAGGAATGTAAACAAGTGTCAATACACGAATGAACTCGGTAGTGGTCGAGATTTTTGTTGGAAACATCGCAATGCTTCAGGCTATAAACTCCAGGAGCTTTGGCCAGGTCGTTGACCTAAAGAGCTTAAGTTTTTGGTGCCTTGGGGTGTGTGGGTGTGTTGGTTCTTTGTACTTAGGTCCGGTCCATCCTGGATTCGTGTACACCTTAATTTCCTACCTTATATAAAATGACACGCAGCTCTCCTGCGTAGTTCTGAAAAAAAGATTTATCTCCAATCCATATATTCTCCCGGAATCTTATTAACTTGCAGGTTGACGATTGGAACAGAGGCGTTGAGCAGTCGTCGACGTTCTGCGCGTTTCGCATTGCATGCTCTCCTGAGGCGTTGCTGCTCAGGTGTCTCAGCGAGACTTCAGTTTGTTGATCTGTTTGGAGAATGGTTTGTTGGGTGGTGTTGGCCACGGCGGTGTTTGGTGAGGCAATGACGAAGAGTTCCCTTTCCGGGAAATAGTCGTCGGAGCGAGCGAGATGAAGCGATCTCCGTGAAGCTGTCCCCTTCTCGGGAAGTCAATAGGGGAGTGCCCTCTTGATATGGTAGCATATCCATGTGGGCAATCAGTCGTGATTCATGGCTGTTGGTCAGGAAAGAAGGTTTCATCCCTGGCCAATACACGAGTCTGCCCTGGGGCGTTGAGGTGATGACCAGGCCCTGCGTCGGTCCGTTCAGTGGAATTCCCATGGTGGAGTTCGCATCAGAGTTGTAGTTCTTTGTTGAGTTTGATCCGAATCGAGCGAGGAAATCGTGGTGAGCTGTGGCTGAGTTGCAGAGTCCATGCGGGAATCGGCTTGGTACCGAGCATGAGCTGTGGTTGGACTCCGAGTCGTAGTCGAACTTGGAGCCTGAGTCCGAGTTGTGATCGAAGTTGTAGTCGGTTGTCGACTTGTAGTCGGAGTCGGACTCCGAGTAGTCCACCAACTTGTAGTCGGATTCAGGGTCGGCGATCGGTTAATTCAATAGCCACCATTCACCACGAAAACATCATTTCAACAGATCATGATATACACTATGATTTCGCAAAGAATAATTGAGAAGAAACAAATTTGCGCAGCTATGAAAGAAACATGGGGACATTCATACCCTGTGTTATGTGCATACTAATGAATACAGTTGATCGTTTCCAAAAATTAAAACAAATTGCTGGATGCTAACTGCACCATCATGGCTACACAATTACAAATTCAAATGTTATTTCAGTTAGTGATGCGGAAATCACAAACTAATTTTCATTTGTTGGATGCTAACTGCACCATCATGCAGAGTTTGGAGAGCAGAGTGGAAAGACATAATTAGTTTCTAAAATAACATGAATGGTGTATTCGCACGAATTCCATTCTTTTCAAACTGCTTGATAGTCGGCAACGGATCAAGTATTTGTCCTGGTGTCCTGTGCAGGCATAAAAATAGAGCTATATGAGGAAGAGATGCCTTTGTCAGTGGCAGATCGAATGAGAGGAACCCATCAGGCAGCCTGAGAAGACGACGAGCAGAAATTGCCACGGGCTCTAACCGTCTCTGTTCAGCAGACATTCTGTTACTGAATTTCAGAGACACGCTAGTTGGATTGCAGTATTTGAACTCCACCCATGAATCTTCAAATGCATTGGTTTACACAAACTTATTTCAAAAAATCATATTAAGCACAGGCCAACGGGACAAAACAAGTACTGAAAAAGAATTGGAAGATGGAACAGACAGAACAGTTGAATCACAGGGTACTACTCGTGGTGGTTGCTGATATTATTGATTCTGTATAGTGCTTTTTAATCTTCTTCAGTGCCACCGTGACATCTCTTATTGACATCCTCTGGTCAGGTGACTCACTTGAGCAGATCAAACCCGGCTCAAATGTCGCTGTAAGAAAGTCATTCAGATTGCTGGCAGAGGAAGAGACACCTTGCAACAGCCGGTCATCTAGAACAGAGGCAAGCTGAGCTGGAAATGCTTGACGAACCCACCATGTAATGCTCAAATCCGCGACGAACATGGGATCTGTGGGTCTCTTTCCAGTGAAGACTTCAAGGAGCATGATGATAGAACTCTTAGGTGCTCTAGGTGTAGATCTAGTGGATGGTGGAGCTCTAACAGAGATGAAACGACTAGGACTATGACTAAAGCGAGGCTAGGAAAAGGAGAAGAGGGACTGACCATCGGCGGACGCGGGTGCGGTCGTCGAGGACGCCATTGGGCGTTGTCGGGTAGGAAGGGGCGGAGTGAAGCGCAGACCGTCGGTGGGTGATTCCCGTCGCAACAGCGCCTCCCTCTATATCGGACTAGGGCTAGGGTGTGTCGGTGGTTTGGTGGCACGGCGAACCTTGGTTCGCGTGCCCCGGCTGCCCCTATTTATGTGGCGCTGCGCGACGGGGGCCCACCAACCATATATGGTTGGGGTGGCCCCGATCAGGGCGCTGATTGGGGATCCTCCTCGGATAACGGCCAAATCCGGAAGGAGATCAATCCTAACATTCTCCCCCTTGATCTCACTTCATACTTATACTTGAACTCAAACTTAGCTTGGCACCTATTTCATCACAGATCAGTATATAGAGCATGTCTCGTCGTAATAGTCAGTTACATACTATCAGATTTGGCAGCTACAATAAACCTTTCTGTTTTGAAATAGATTCTTCTTCTAGGCCGTTAGTATCCAGGTATCATAGGCTTTCCTATAAACCCATGCCGGCTAAGTATTCTCTGAACACATTGGGCGGTATGCCTTTTGTGAGCGGATCCGCGAGTATTTCTGTTGTTCTTATATGCTCTAAACTTATGGTATGATCCTGAATTCGATCTTTCACAACATAAAACTTAATGTCAATGTGTTTGGCATCAGCACTTGACTTATTGTTGTGAGCGTAAAATACTGTGGGTTCATTGTCACAGTACATCTTTAGTGGTCTTTGTATGCTGTCCACCACTCTTAACCCAGGTACAAACTTCTTTAACCAGTTTGTCTACCCCGTGGCCTCATAGCATGCTACAAACTCGGCAAACATCGTGGAGGGTGCCGTTACAATTTGCTTGGAGCTTTTCCATGATATAGCTCCACTTGCGAGAGTAAACACATAACCTGACGTGGATTTTCTATCATCTGTGTCTCCCGCAAAATCAGCATCTGAATACCCTTCTATCTCAAGGGAATCAGTTCTTCTATATGTCAACATGAGGCCTTTCGTGCCTTGTGTATAACGCAATGCCTTCTTAACCATTTTCTAGTGATCTATCCTAGATTGTCTTAGTATTTGCCAAGTACCCTGGTAACAAAAGCTAAGTCAGGGCGCGTACATACTTGAGCATACATTAAGCTTCCGACAGCTGAAGTATATGGAACCGCTTTCATTTGATCGATCTCATATTGGTTCCTAGAACTCTGAAAAAACCCAAATCTATCGCCCCTTACTATCGAAGCAGGCATAGGTCTGCTCGCATGCATACTATATTTCTTCAGAATTTTCTCTAAGTATGCCTTTTGCGATAATCCTAATACCCCCTTTGCTCTATCTCGGTGAATTTCAATTCCTAAGATGAACGAAGCTTCACCAAGATCTTTCATGTCAAAATTTGAGGACAAGAACCTCTTCGTCTCTAGTAGTAGGCTAACATCGCTACTAGCTAGTAGAATGTCATCTACATACAGGATAAGGAAAATGAATTTCCCATTCTTAAACTTTGCATGTACACAATTGTCCTCTCTATTTTCACTGAATCCAAACTTCCTTATCATCTCATGAAACTTCAAGTACCACTGTCTGGAGGCTTGTTTCAATCCATAGATGGATTTCTTCAGACGACATCCCATATGTTCTTTTCCCTCCACGACAAAACCTTTGGGTTGAGCCATGTAAACATTTTCTTCCAAATCTCTATTAAGGAAAGCCGTCTTTACATCCATCTGATGTAACTCCAAGTCATAGTGTGCCACTAGAGCCATTATGATTCTAAAAGAGTCCTTACATGAGACTGGAGAAAATATCTCATTGTAGTCAATCCCTTCTCTTTGTGTGAAGTCTTTCGCAACAAGTCATGCTTTATATCTTTCTACATTCCCTTTGAAGTCACATTTTGTTTTGTAGACCCATTTGTAGCCTACTGTCTTGGCTCCTTTAGGAATTTCTTCTAGATCCCAGACTTTGTTGCTACTCATGGATCTCATTTCATCTTCCATGGCTTCAAGCCACTTTGATGAGTGAGTACTTCTCATGGCTTCTTCAAATATGGTGGGATCTCCCTCCATTTGAACTTCTTCACTGATATAGACTTCATAGTCATCAGGAATAGTTGGTTTTCTGACTCTTTGAGACCTTCTTGGGGCCTCGATAGCTGGCACATCTTCTACAGGAGGTTGTTGAAGCTCTTCTTGATGCGCGGCAACAGGTTCTATAGGATCCTGAAGGACAGGTTCCTTATGTTCATGTGTAGTTGCCGCGTGAGAGCTTACAACAGGTGCTGTCACCACAGTATCCTGTACTGTTGGTGCAGCAACAACAGGCACCACAGGAGAACTAACAACAGGTGTTGTTACCACAGTAGGTGCAACAATGACTGGTGTCGAGAAAAAAGGTTCTTCAACCATCGGAGTGGGTACATATACCCGCTTCTCCTCAAGGTTGATTTCTTGGGGTACTGTGCTCCCCCTGATCATTGTATCCTCCAGAAACACAGCGTGTCTTGTTTCTACAAACTTGGTATATCTATCTGGGTAGTAGAAACGATAATCCTTTGACTTCTCAGGGTAGCCAATAAAATGGCAACTAACTGTCTTCGGGTCTAATTTTCCAATGTTTGGATTAAAAACTTTAGCCTCGACCAAACAACCCCATATACACAAACAATTAAGTGAGGGTTCTCGTCCAGTCCACAACTCATACGGTGTTTTGGACACCGACTTACTGGGAACTCGGTTAAGAATATGAATGGCGGTTTTTAATGCCTCCATCCATAAACTAACTGGCAAGGTGGAGTAACTTATCATGCTTCTCACCATATCTATTAAGGTACGGTTGCGTCTTTCAGGTACTCCATTCTGCTGAGGCTCGCCTGGTGTAGAGTATTGGACAACTATGCCATTTTCCTGCAAAAACCTTGCAAAAGGTCCAGGAGCTTGGCCATATGGGGTATGCCAACCATAGTACTCCCCCCCACGGTCGGATCTTACTATTTTAATCTTTAAGTTGTGCTAATTTTCTACTTCAGCCTTAAAGATCTTGAATTTATCCAACGCTTCTGAACGTTCTTTGATCGGATAAATGTAACCATAACGTGAGTAATCATCTGTGAATGTTATAAAAGAATCAAAACCATCCACAGATGTCACAGGGAACGGGCCATAAATATCTGTGTGAATTATTTGTAAGACCCCTGTGCTTCTTTTGGCGTCTTTCTTAATTTTCTTAACGAATTTTCCTTTAATGCAATCGATGCATTGTTCTAAGTCTGAATATTCTAGAGGCGGAAGAATTGATTCCTTAACTAATCGTTCTATTCTCCCCCCTTGAAATATGGCCTAAACGACAGTACCATAATTTCGATAAGACATCATCAATTCTTTTGCGCTTATTAGTTACATTCATAGATGAGGAGGCATTCACAGTCTCAGCGCTTACAGCATTCACATTCTCATAAAGTGATAACAAATAAAGCTCATCTTGTCTGAAGGCAAGACCAACAATCTCATTATTAAACTTGATTTTACATTGTCCATCCTCGAAAAGACAAGCAAAACCATCATCATCCAAACGCGAGATACTTATTAAGTTTCTACGCAAAGAGAGTACAAAAAGAACATTTCTTAAATGAAGTACAAAGCCATTTTCTAATTCTAATGGGAGTTCACCAACATCTTTGACTTCAGCTTGGATGCCATTTGCTACTTTAATTGTTCTTTCTCCTCTTTGCAGGGTCCTCCTCGTACGGAATCCTTGTAATAAATTTGCAACATGAATAGCTGCGCCTGAGTCAATCCACCAAGTAGATTTTTCATAACTTAATAACAAGGATTCATCTACAAATGTAATAATATCGTTACCTCTTTTCATCAGATGCTTGAGGAAGTCTGGACAGTCCTTCTGGTAGTGTCCCTTCTTCTTGCACCACTTGCAAGTATCTTTGTCCACCACCACTGCATGATCTGGCCTCTGATGGTGATCATTCATTGGAGCCTTGCCATGTGCCTTGGAAGAAGAAGCATGCCACTGAGGTTTCCCTTGTGGCTTCTGGAAATTTTTCTTCTTGTTGTGGCTCAGGTAATTTATAGTATCACCAGATGAGCCCTTTACCCTTTCTTCTTCTTGAACACACATAGCTATCATCTTCTCAACATCCCACTTTTCTATCTACGAGTTGTAATTCACAGCAAATGCTTCATATTCTTTTGGTAGTGAGGTGAAGATCAGATGAACTATGAATTCTTCTAGGAGCTCCATCTTCATTGCCTTTAGCTTGGAAGACATATTGCTCATCCGCAATATGTGTTCCCTTACACCACCACCAGTGTACTTCGCAGTAACAAGCTTCTTGATGAGGGTGCTTGCATATGCTTTTGAAGAGCCAGTAAACTAACTCTCCACCTTGGTGAGATACTCACTAGCGGTGTTGCATGATGGGATTGCTCCCCTTATTGCTTCTGTGATGGAGCTTTTGATCACCATCAAGCACTTCTTGTTCGACGAGTCCCACTTTGCACGATCGAGATCGTACTGCATTCTTATTGGTGCATGATCGCACACCCTTATGTTGAAGTCATCTTCAGTTTCATTTTAGGCCCTCACAGGGTCCTGTGGCTCTATGGGACAGGGAGCGGTAAGTGCGAGATTAATGTCGGACAGCGCAAGAGCCATCTCGACCTGCTCTCGCCACGAGCCGTAGTTCCCTCCTATGAGGGGCTCGATAGACGAGATAAACCTCGAAGGGTTTCCTGAAAACAAAAATATTCAAAAAATATTGAGTTAATTCAACATTGGTCAAATTAAAACAAAAAAACTTCTCAAAATTAATTCTAAATCATCGTTGGGCAGAAATAGAATTAATATTGATTAAACTAACTTATGGTACAATAATTTCATCAACAACGCTTGGTCAGTAGACAAAATCATCATACTTAGAAAATTTATTTTCTAATTAAATTTTCCCGTTGATTCGAATTTAATCAGAAAAAAATACTAAATACTTGAACTTGATGCATAATACGGGTAAAAAACTTAATACAAAATTAATACAGCGGAAGCATAAAACTATTCTAAGACTTTACCCACAGGATAAACTTCATCAACTATTTTGATTGATCCACTAATTAATTGTCCAGAAAATGCACAAAAAAAATTCTCTTGAAAAATAAAAAAAAAGAACAACTCAGACTACTGTTGCGATTCGGCCCGTGCAAGTTTTTCAGCTCGCGTCGGTCCATCCTTCGGCCTGATCGAACAGGCTTCACCTGCACTCCTAAACCGGGCTGATTTTTTTTTATCTGTTCAGCCTTCGTGAGAGAAAACGGCCTGGTAGTGGCTCGTTACTTTGCTGCTGGCCCAAAAGAAAAATGGCCCACGGCCAGTTACTCGCGGCCCTCGATTCGCTGACGCCACTCACAGGTGCTCGACTTGTTCTGCTCCGCACGGCTCGGCAGGCCAGTTCACAGGATGCAACGTGGACCCAGGCCGCCGAAACAGCCCATGCACCCTTCCCGCCTGGGCCGTTTCTGACCCAGATGATCTCGTTTGTCCATTGAATCGAACGGTGGAGCGCATTCAGCGGCCGAACAAAACTAGCGAACGGCCGGTTCCACCGCAACCCTTGTTCATTTCAACCTCTCCGCGCCGCAACTCTTCACACGAGCGCCGCAATAGCAGCACGGCGCGCGGGTCATGGTGCCGTCGGCGCACCGGCGGCCATCTTCCCCTCCGCGCGAAGCCGGCGCTGGTGAGTCTCTGGCGACTGCGCCCCCGGTGCAGCCCTTCTCTTGGGCCTTTCGCCGGCGGGTGATGGCCCCTCCGCAACTCCTTTCGCCGGTGCATGCGCTCACCCGAGAGTGAGCGCATCACCGTCGAACGGGGTTGTGATGGGGCCCTGAGCGGCGAACCCGAAGCTCCGAAGCCTCGGCGCCGTCTCGTTCTTCCCCTTTCTTTTTCGTCCCGAGAAGAAATTCGGTGAGTACTTCCTTTTCTTCACCCGGTTGGGTTTTAGGGTTCATGTCAAACCCTTTGCATAGATCTTATTGGATCTCTCCTCTCCTTCTACTTGCTCTATAATGAACTACCCCATCTAGATCTACAAACTAGGAAGGCGTCTGATACCATTGATAGAACTCTTAGGTGCTCTAGGTGTAGATCTAGTGGATGGTGGAGCTCTAACAGAGATGAAACGACTAGGACTACGACTAAACCGAGGCTGGGAAAAGGAGGAGAGGGACTGACCATCGGCGGGCGCGGGTGCGGTCGTCGAGGACGCCATTGCGCGTTGTCGGGTAGGAGAGGGGCGGAGTGAAGCGCAGACCGTCGGTGGGTGATTCCCGTCGCAACATCGCCTCCCTCTAGATCGGACTAGGGCTAGGGCTAGGGCTAGGGTGTGTCGGTGGTTTGGTGCCCCTATTTATGTGGCGCTGCGCGACGGGGCCCACGGGCGCCCCTGATCAGGGCGCTGATTGGGGCGCCCCTGATCAGGGCGCTGATTGGGGATCCCCAAATCCGGAAGGAGATCAATCCTAACACATGATGCCATAACTGAAAACATCGCTCCTGCGTGATGCCTTCCCGTAAGATCCATACTCTGCTCATGAGATCGGAAACAAAAATTTTCAGCAGGACTGAATCAGCACTATTAACCAAATATATACCAACAAAAATTAAGAGTCACAGTAAGGAGTATGGACGTACCTGGTGCCATGTACCCAAGTGTTCCAAACATGCTTGCAGTGATCATGGAGCTGTCATCACCCAATAGCAACTTTGCGATTCCAAAGTCCGCTACATGTGCTGATATGTCTTCATCAAATAGCACGTTGCTAGGCTTCAAGTTGCAGTGCAGGACTACCTCGTGATGCTCATGGTGCAGATACTCCATTGCCATTGACACATCTAGCATGATGTCCAGCCTCTTGAGGAACCCTAAGTGCTCTATGCTGTCAGAGTGTAAGAGCATCTCTACCACAGGGCATGTACTGAAGCACCAATGCCTTGAACTCCAAGTTGGAGCAGACATTCAATATCTTTATCAAGTTCCTATGCTGAGCCATGCGAAGTGTGCTACACTCAGCATCAAAGCTTCTAACGGCCTGCTCGTGCTGCATGTCTAGAACTTTTACCGCCACCGTGAAACCGGTGCTAAGTTGACCTTTATAGACCTTTCTAAAGCTCCCAGTCCCCAACAGGCTGTCGTCGCTAAAATTACTGGTGGCAAGGACGAGGTCATGGTAGGACAGGTGCCTTATGGTACATAACATTGCTAGGATCAATGCCAAAATCTTCAACCTCTCCCTTGTTTTTAAGTTTCTTTCTAATGGTTTGGTAAATGAAAATAACAGTACAACCAAATGCTATAGGGACAGAAGGGAGCAGGAATCTTAGAAAGTGCATCGTATTTGAGTGAGGTTTCTCCATACATGGAGAGAATCGTAAACGGGGTATGCCACAAAGCCCAATATTCCCAACCAAAGATTGCAACGAGATGTTAGAGAAAATACCACCCTGTGGTACCTTGCCTTGTAGATTATTAAAGGAGAGATTCAAGGTTTTCAAGAAGGTTAAATTGGCTAGGAACATGGGAATATTACCGGAGAGATTATTGGAGGAGAGGTCCAATGACTCGAGGCTCCTCAGCTCTTTAAATGACACGGGAATAGAGTCCTCAAATGAATTGTGTGATAGATTTAGATAGGTGAGCATGCTTAGTTTCCCAAATGATTTGGGGATGCTTCCAAGCAAAAAGTTGGAGGAAAGGTCAATTGTATCCACTTGTTTCAACCCACCAACGTCACTTGGTAGTGGACCAGAAAAGGAATTGATAGAAAGATCTAGGGTTATAATTTTGTCAAGGTGGAACAAACATGCCGGTATAGTTGAATTGAATTGGTTCTCGAACAAGTAGATGTATTCTAGCATGGTAAGATTTCCGATGCTATCAGGTATACAGCCATGAAATCTATTTCCATCGATAATAAGCTTTTGTAACTTGCTGAGCATACCAATTTGTGCCGGGATAGTCCCTAGCATGTCATTATGAGAGACGTCAAGCCAAACGAGATTTTGCATCCTCGTGATAGATTCTGGGATCTCTCCTGTGAGCTGGTTGTTGGCAAGATAAATCCACTCAAGACTGCTCAAGTTTGACAGTGAGGATGGAAGCCCACCTGTTAGCTTGTTGTCACCAAGTCCAAACTCAAATAATTGTGCAGACAGATTCCCCATAGTATCAGGGATTCGTCCGGTGAAAGAATTATCATATAGGTCAAGGTTTTGGAGTCGCATACAGTTGGAAAGAGATGACAAGAAGTTAAGATTCCCACTCAAATTATTATGTTGCAGTTGTAGCCAGATTAGAGTTTGGATGCTCCCAAATATTGCTGGTACAGGTCCAGACAATGAATTATTAAACAATACTAGGTGAGACAGTTTTGATAAATTTCCAAGAGAAGGTGGAATTGGACCTGTTAGCAAATTCACTCCGAGATGCAAATACGAGAGTTCTTGCATGAGGCCTAATTCTTCTTGAATCTCTCCAGTCAGGTTGTTGAAATCAAGGCCAAGTATATTGAGATGGGTGAGATTGCTAAAAACAGCTGGGACAGAGCCATGTAAGGAATTAGCACCCAAGGATAGACGGTAAGTTGTTGCAATTGAGCCAACCAGGTTGGCACAACATCGACAAAAAAATTGTATGACAAGGAGATCACTTGCAGGTGTTGGCACGATGCAAGACCAGATGGAATTCGACCAACAAAGTTATTCGTACTAAGGGTAATCCATTGTAGCATCGGAAGACTGAAACTTTGATTATTGTTCGGAATCGGCCCAGTTAAACTGTTTGATTCGAATCCAATTACTTGCAGCCTAGACATGTTATAAATGGTTGGGGGTACTGTGCCAGTGAGCTGATTGCATCCCAGGGACAAGTACTCAAGCATGGGTAGTGAGCCTATTCTATGGGGTATTGGACCTGATAGGCTATTCTTTCCGAGGTCGATTTGCTTGAGGGAAGGTGTGTTATTGAACAGATACAGTGGTATGTTGCCACTCAAGTCATTCCATGCTAGATAAAACCACTCAAGATTTCTCATGCTCTGCGGTAACCGTTGTGGAATCTCTCCAGTCAGGTTGTTGAAAGAAAGGTCAAGTACAGTAAGACGGGTGAGATTGCTAAGAACAGCTGGGACAGAGCCATGTAAGGCATTAGCACGCAAGTTTAGATAGGTAAGCATGGGCAGTGAGCCCATTCCTTGGGGTATTGGACCTGATAGGCTATTGTTTGAGAGGTTGATGTGGTTGAGGGAAGGTGTGTTATTGAACAGATACAATGGTATGTTGCCACTCAACTCATTCCATGCTAGAGTAAACCACTGAAGGTTTCTCATGCTTTGCAGTAACCGTGGTGGAATCTGCCCCGAGAGGGTGTTGTTACTTAGGCGAAGAAACTCGAGGCTTTTGAGGTTTCCTATGGTACTAGGAATGGCGCCTGAGAGGTCATTTCCATACAGATCTAGGACCCTAAGCCGACGTAGCCTTCCAATTTCAGCAGGGATGAGTCCAGCGACACCAATTCTTGTGAGGTTGAGCATGCTGAGGAAGGAAAGATTACCGAGATGTTGGCTGAGCGCTCCATGGAGGGGCACATCCACCAACCGTAGAGCCGTGACACGCGGCCGGTGGTGGCTGCACGAGACCCCGACCCATCGACAGAAGGACACGTTGGATGTCCAGCTGCCGGCGAGGATTCCGAGAGGATCAGAGAGCAGCGATTTGAAAGCCAACAGGGCAGTGAGGTCGGTGTAGCTACCGTTAACATTGGTTACACTTGGGCTTGGAGATGAAGAAAGGACAGCAGGCAATAGGATTGGTAGCAAGATGGCCAAAAACACTAGAGGGACCGGGTAGCTTGCAATGGCCATTGTTGTGTATTTTTGGGCTGATAGGTCATAGGTGGCAATGTTATATACTTATATGTATTTTTGGGTCATAGGTCATAGGTCACATGTCAAAGTCTTGACTCGTGTTTCCTTTATTTATTTGTCACACGGTATATTTCTATGGTGGCAAAAAAAAACAGTGTCACTATTATCTTGACTCATGAAGTCAGCAAAGATCTTTTATATTACTATAAAGTAATAAACATTTAGAGACATTTTGCTAAATGTGAATCCACGATCTCGCCATCTAGCGATCGACATTTCATGAATATTGCTGCCTTTTATATTTACACACATATACAATTCACTGAACGGAACGGAGAGTGTGTGCTGTCTCATTGGACGTTGCCAGCTTGTGCGAAGACTAGAATATTGGCGGTCGTTGCACGGCAAATTCCTGTCAGGTCATTACGGGTTAGACAAGACGTGAAGACGATGATGGGTTGAATATTCTCTAGTACCTTTGCAGCCATAGTCTCGTATAGGCTACCGTCGAATGCTACTTCCTGGTCAATAACTCTACAGACGTAAAGACTGATGTGGATTAGTGTTGGTTCATTTATATGGTGGCCTGTTCGGCAGTTGCATAAATGTAATTTTTTTTCGTTTTGAAATTTTCTCTTCAGGGTAGGATATATCGATCTCTCAGTGCAAAATTGAAGGATATATATGCCTGTCTCGTAGGTGACACAGGTTATGAACCACGACTAACAGGGTATTTCCAAAGGACAGAAGCAGAGGAGCCCATCCTGATCAATGTACAAATTAAATTAGTGACCACACTCATGGAAAAAAGAACGCATTTATTCTATTATGAAAAGTTAACGAAACACTGTAATTATAAGCTTGGATATGCGTTGTTAAACTGAAAACAAAGTATTTTATTAGCTAAAAAAATCAATAAACTGGATTATTACAAAGTAACATGCACTAGCAGTAGATGATGTTCCCATTTTTCAGATAGTCTTTTGCATTTGTCTCTGAAGCGGTCAATTCTGATTAAGTTGCCATATTTTCTTTGTGGCCCCTTTATCCACCAAATAACTGCTAGGAAGTTGAGATCCACATGGAGGAAATTTAGTCATTTACAAGATGCAACAAGTAGTTCATACTATACCCGCTGCTGCTGGTAACTATCCAGCCAACAGCTTCGTATCCATCGTTAATTCAATAGCCACCATTCACCACGAAAACATCATTTCAACAGATCATGATATACACTATGATTTCGCAAAGAAACAAATTTGCGCAGCTGTGAAAGAAACATGGGGACATTCATACCCTGTGTTATGTGCATACTAATGAATACAGTTGATCGTAAACAAATTGCTGGATGCTAACTGCACCATCATGGCTACACAATTACAAATTCGAAAGTTATTTCAGTTAGTGAGGCGGAAATCACAAACTATTTTTCATTCGTTGGATGCTAACTGCACCATCATGCAGAGTTTGGAGAGCAGAGTGGAAAGACATAATTAGTTTCTAATATAACATGAATGGATCAGTTCGCAACGGATCAAGTATTTGTCCCAATAATAAATCGGCATTGCTTCTAGGTAAAATATCGAACACATGGTGTCCTGTGCTGGCACAACAATAGAGCTATCTGAGGAACAGATGCCTTTGTCAGTAGCAGATCGAATGAGAGGAACCCAGCAGGCAGCCTGAGAAGAAGACAAGCAGAAATTGCCCCGGGCTCTAACCGTCTATGGTCGACCGCAAAATCCATGTCGTGACCGCAAAATCCACGGCAGTGGTCTTGTCCTCTGCTTTGTGAATCTTCAAATGCATTATTTGGATTGCAGTAGCCACCCATGAAGATTAACCCGGGCTCGTTCAGTTGGATTGCAGTATTCAAAAATCATATTAGGCACAGGCCAAAGGGACAAAAACAAGTAATGAAAAATAATTGGAGATGGAACAACGGACAGAACAGTTGAATCACACGGTAGCACTCGTCGTGGTTGCTGATATTATCGATTCTGTATAATCCTTTTTTATCTTCTTGAGTGCTACTGTGACATCCCTCATGACATCCTCAGGCCAGGTGAGTCACTTGAGCAGATCAACCCCAGCTCAAATGTCGCCGTAAGAAAGTCATTCAGATTGCCGGCAAAGAAAGAAACACCTTGCAACAGCCGGTCATCAAGAACAGAGGCAAGCTGAGCTGGAAATGCTTGACGAACCCACCACCTAATGCTCAAATCTGCGACGAACATGGGATCTGTGGGTCTCTTTCCAGTGAAGACTTCAAGGAGCATGATTCCATAACTGAAAACATCGCTCTTGCGTGATGCCTTCCCGTAAGATCCATACTCTGCTCATGAGACCGGAAACAAAGAATTCCAGCAAGACTGAATCAGCACTGTTAGACAAATATATACCAAACAAAATTCAGAGTCACAGTACGGAGTATGGACGTACCTGGTGCCATGTACCCAAGTGTTCCAAGCATGCTTGCAGTGATCATAGAGCAGTCATCACCCAATAGCAACTTTGCGATTCCAAAGTCCGCTACATGTGCTGTCATGTCTTCATCAAACAGCACGTTGCTAGGCTTCAAGTCACAGTGCAGGACTACCTCGTGATGCTCATGGTGCAGATACTCCATTGCCATTGACACATCTAGCATGATGTCCAGCCTCTTGAGGAACCCTAAGTGCTCTATGCTGTCAGATTGCAAGAGCATCTCTAAGCTACCACGGGGCATATATTGAAGCACCAATGCCTTGAACTCCACATTGGAGCAGACATTCAATATCTTTATCAAGTTCCTATGCCGAGCCATGCGAAGTGTGCTGCACTCAGCATCAAAGCTTCTAATGGCCTGCTCCTGCTGCATGTCTAGAACTTTTACTGCCACCGTGAAACCGGTACTAAGTTGACCTTTATAGACCTTTCCAAAGCTCCCAGTCCCCAACAGGTTGTCGTCACTAAAATTACTGGTGGCAAGGACAAGCTCATGGTATGACAGGTGCCCATGGTACATAACATTTCTAGGATCAATGACAGAATCTTCAACCTCTCCCTTATTTTTAATTTTCTTTCTAATGGTTTGGTAGATGAAAATAATAGTACACCCAAATGCTATGGTTACAGAAGGGAGCAGGAATCTTAGAAAGGGCGTCGTATTTGAGTGAGGTTTTTCCATACATGGAGAGAATCCTAAACGAGGTATGCCACAAAGCCCAACATTCCCAACCAAAGATTGCAACGAGATGTTAGAGAAAACACCGCCCTCTGGTACCTTGCCTTGTAGATTATTAAAGGAGAGATTTAAAGTTTTCAAGAAGGTTAAATTGGCTAGGAACATGGGAATGGTACCTGAGAAATTATTGGAGGAGAGGTCCAACAACTCGAGGCTCCTCAGCTCTTTAAATGACAGGGGGATTGAGTCCTCAAATGAATTGTGCGATAGGATTAGATAGCTGAGCATGCTTAGTTTCTCAAATGATTTGGGGATGCTTCCAAGCAAAAAGTTGAAAGAAAGGTCAATTGTAACCACTTGTTTCATCCCACCAACGTCACTTGGTAGTTTACCAGAAAAGGAATTGATAGAAAGATCTAGCAATATAATTTTGTCAAGGCGGAACAAACTTGCCGGTATAGTTGAATTGAATTGGTTGTCAGACAACGAGACGTATTCTAGCATGGTAAGATTTCCAATGCTATCAGGTATAGTGCCATGAAATCTATTTCCATAGAGATAAAGCAATTGTAAGTTTCTGAGCATACCAATTTGTGCCGGGATAGTCCCTAGCATGTCATTATGAGAGACATCAAGCCAAACGAGATTTTGCATCCTCGTGATAGATTCTGGGATCTCTCCTGTGAGCTGGTTGTTGGCAAGATAAATAATCTCAAGACTGCTCAAGTTCGACAGTGAGGATGGAAGCCCACCTGTTAGCTTGTTGTCACCAAGTCTAAACTCAAATAATTGTGCAGACAGATTCCCCACAGTGTCAGGGATTCGTCCGGTGAAAGAATTATAATCTAGTACAAGGTGTTGGAGTCGCACAGAGCTGGAAAGAGATGACAGGAAGTTAAGATTCCCACTCAAATTATTAGATTGCAGCTTAAGCAAGTTCAAAGTTGGTATGTTCCCAAGTGTTTGTGGTACGGATCCTGACAATATATTATAACACAATGCTAGGAAAGTCAGTTTTGATAAATTTCCAAGAGAAGGTGGAATTGGACCTGTTAGCAAATTCACTCCGAGATGCAAATACGAGAGTTCTTGCATGAGGCCTAATTCTTTTTGAATCTCTCCTGTCAGGTTGTTGAAAGGAAGGTAAAGTATATTGAGATGGGTGAGATTGCTAAGAACAGCTGGGACAGAGCCATGTAAGGAATTAGCACCCAAGTTTAGATAGGTAAGCATGGGCAGTGAGCCTATTCCTTGGGGTATTGGACCTGATAGGCTATTGTTTGAGAGGTTGATGTGGTTGAGGGAAGGTGTGTTATTGAACAGATACAATGGTATGTTGCCACTCAACTCATTCCCTGCTAGAGTAAACCACTGAAGGTTTCTCATGCTTTGCAGTAACCGTGGTGGAATCTGCCCCGAGAGGGTGTTGTTACTTAGGCGAAGAAACTCGAGGCTTTTGAGGTTTCCTATGGTACTAGGAATGGCGCCTGAGAGGCCATTTCCACGAAGATCGAGGAATCTAAGTCGATGTAGCCTTCCAATTTCAGGAGGGATGAGTCCAGCGACACCAATTCTTGTGAGGTTGAGCATGGTGAGGAAGGAAAGATTACCGAGGTGTTGGCTGAGCGGTCCATGGAGGGGCACGTCCACCAAACGTAGAGCCGTGACGCGCGGCCGGTGGTGGCTGCACGAGACCCCGACCCATCGACAGAAGGATACGTTGGATGTCCAGCTACCGGCGAGGATTCCGAGAGGATCAGAGAGCAGCGATTTGAAAGCCAACAGGGCAGCGAGGTCAGTGTAGCTGCCGTTAACATTGGTGACGCTTGGGCTTGGAGATGAAGAAACGACAGCAGGCAATAGGATTGGTACCAAGATGGCCAAAAACACTAGAGGGACCGGGTAGCTTGCAATGGCCATTGTTGTGTATTTTTGGGCTGATAGGTCATAGGTGGCAATGTTATATACTTATATGTATTTTTGGGTCATAGGTCATAGGTCACATGTCAAAGTCTTGACTCGTGTTTCGTCTTGACTCGTGTTTCCTTTATTTATTTGTCACACGGTATATTTCTATGGTGGCAAAAAAAACAGTGTCACTATTATCTTGACTCGTGAAGTCAGCAAAGATCTTTTATATTACTATAAAGTAATAAACATTTAGAGATATTTTGCTAAATGTGAATCCACGATCTCGCTATCTAGCGATCGACATTTCATGAATATTGCTGCCTTTTATATTTACACACATACAATTCACTGAACGGAGAGTGTGTGCTGTCTCATTGGATGTTGCCAGCTTGTGCGAAGACTAGAATGTTGGCGGTCGTTGCACGGCAAATTCCTGTCAGGTCATTACGGGTTAGACAAGACGTGAAGACGATGATGGGTTGAATATTCTCTAGTACCTTTGCGGCCATAGCCTCGTATAGGCTACCGTCGAATGCTACTTCCTGATCAATAACTCTACAGACGTAAAGACTGATGTGGATTAGTGTTGGTTCATTTATATGGTAATTTTTTTTCGTTTTGAAATTTTCTCTTCAGGGTAGGATATATCGATCTCTCAGTGCAAAATTGAAGGATATATATGCATGTCTCGTAGGTGACACAGGTTATGAACCACGACTAACAGGGTATTTCCAAAGGACAGAAGCAGAGGAGCCCATCCTGATCAATGTACAAATTAAATTAGTGACCATGCTTCATTACACTACACTCATGGAAAAAAGAACGCATTTATTCTATTATGAAAAGTTAACGAAACACTGTAATTATAAGCTTGGATATGCGTTGTTAAACTGAAAACAAAGTATTTTATTAGCTAAAAAAATCAATAAACTGGATTATTACAAAGTAACATGCACTAGCAGTAGATGATGTTCCCATTTTTCAGATAGTCTTTTGCATTTGTCTCTGAAGCGGTCAATTCTAATGAAGTTGCCATATTTTCTTTGTGGCCCCTTTATCCACCAAATAACTGCTAGGAAGTTGAGATCCACATGGAGGAAATTTAGTCATTTACAAGATGCAACAAGTAGTTCATACTATACCCGCTGCTGCTGGTAAGTATCCAGCCAACAGCTTCGTATCCATCGTTAATTCAATAGCCACCATTCACCACGAAAACATCATTTCAACAGATTATGATATACACTATGATTTCGCAAAGAAATAAATTTGCGCAGCTGTGAAAGAAACATGGGGACATTCATACCCTGTGTTATGTGCATACTAATGAATACAGTTGATCGTAAACAAATTGCTGGATGCTAACTGCACCATCATGGCTACACAATTACAAATTCGAAAGTTATTTCAGTTAGTGAGGCGGAAATCACAAACTATTTTTCATTCGTTGGATGCTAACTGCACCATCATGCAGAGTTTGGAGAGCAGAGTGGAAAGACATAATTAGTTTCTAATATAACATGAATGGATCAGTTCGCAACGGATCAAGTATTTGTCCCAATAATAAATCGGCATTCCTTCTAGGTAAAATATCGAACACATGGTGTCCTGTGCTGGCACAACAATAGAGCTATCTGAGCAACAGATGCCTTTGTCAGTAGCAGATCGAATGAGAGGAACCCAGCAGGCAGCCTGAGAAGAAGACGAGCAGAAATTGCCCCGGGCTCTAACCGTCTATGGTCGACCGCAAAATCCATGTCGTGACCGCAAAATCCACGGCAGTGGTCTTGTCCTCTGCTTTGTGAATCTTCAAATGCATTATTTGGATTGCAGTAGCCACCCATGAAGATTAACCCGGGCTCGTTCAGTTGGATTGCAGTATTTCAAAAATCATATTAGGCACAGGCCAAAGGGACAAAACAAGTAATGAAAAATAATTGGAGATGGAACAACCGACATAACAGTTGAATCACAGGGTAGCACTCGTCGTGGTTGCTGATATTATCGATTCTGTATAATCCTTTTTTATCTTCTTGAGTGCTACTGTGACATCCCTCATTGACATCCTCTGGTCAGGTGAGTCACTTGAGCAGATCAAACCCAGCTCAAATGTCGCTGTAAGAAAGTCATTCAGATTGCCGGCTGAGGAAGAAACACCTTGCAACAGCCGGTCATCAAGAACAGAGGCAAGCTGAGCTGGAAATGCTTGACGAACCCACCACCTAATGCTCAAATCGGTGACGAACATGGGATCTGTGGGTCTCTTTCCAGTGAAGACTTCAAGGAGCATGATTCCATAACTGAAAACATCGCTCTTGCGTGATGCCTTCCCGTAAGATCCATACTCTGCTCATGAGATCAAAAACAAAGAATTCGAACAGGACTGAATAAGCACTATTAACCAAATATATACCAACCAAAATTCAAAGTCACAGAACGGAGTATGGACGTACCTGGTGCCATGTACCCAAGTGTTCCAAGCATGCTTGCAGTGATCATAGAGCAGTCATCACCCAATAGCAACTTTGCGATTCCAAAGTCCGCTACATGTGCCGTCATGTCTTCATCAAACAGCACGTTGCTAGGCTTCAAGTCACAGTGCAGGACTACCTCGTGATGCTCATGGTGCAGATACTCCATTGCCATCGTTACATCTAGCATGATGTCCAGCCTCTTGAGGAACCCTAAGTGCTCTATGTTGTCAAAGTGTAAGAACATATCTAAGCTTCCAGTGGGAATATACTGAAGCACCAATAATGCCCTGAACTCCAAGTTGGAGCAGATATTCAATATCTTTATCAAGTTCCTATGCCGAGCCATGCGAAGTGTGCTGCACTCAGCATCAAAGCTTCTAATGGCCTGCTCTTGCTGCATGTCTAGAACTTTTACTGCCACCGTGAAACCAGTGCTAAGTTGACCTTCATAGACCTTTCCAAAGCTTCCAGTCCCCAACAAGTTGTCGTGGTATGACAGGTGCCCATGGTACATAACATTGCTAGGATCAATGCTAGAATCTTCAACCTCGCCCTTGTTTTTGAGTTTCTTTCTAATGGTTTGGTAAATGAAAATAAAAATACAACCAAAGGCTATGGTGACAGAAGGGAGCAGGAATCTTAGGAAGTGTGTCGTATTTAAGTGAGGTTTCTCCATACATGAAGAGAATCCTAAACGGGGTATGCCACAAAGCCCAATATTCCCAATCAAACATTGCAACGAGATGTTAGAGAAAACACCGCCCTCTGGTACCTTTCCTTGTAGATTATTAAAGGAGAGATTCAAGGTTTTCAAGAAGGTTAAATTGGCTAGGAATATGGGAATGGTAACTGAGAGAATGTTGGAGGAGAGGTCCAACAACTCGAGGCTACTCAGCTCTTTAAATGACATGGGGATAGAGTCCTCAAATGAATTGTGTGATAGATCTAAATAGGTCAGCATGCTTAGTTCCCCAAATAATTTGGGAATGCTACCAAGCAAAAAGTTGAAAGAAAGGTCAATTGCATCCACTTGTTTCAACCCACCAACATCACTTGGTAGTGGACCAGAAAAGGAATTGATGGAAAGATTTAGGGAAGTAATTTTGTCAAGGTGGAACAAACAAGCCGGTATAGTTGAATTGAATTGGTTCAAGGACAACCAGACATGTTCTAGCATGGTAAGATTTCTAATACTTTCAGGTATAGAGCCATGAAATCTATTTCCATGGATACTAAGCCTTTGTAAGTTGCTGAGCATACCAATTTGTGCCGGGATAGTCCCTGACATGTCATTATTAGAGACATCAAGCCAAACGAGAGTTTGCAACCTCGTGATAGATTCTGGGATTGCTCCTGTGAGCTGGTTGTTGGCAAGATAAATCCACTCAAGACTGCTCAAGTTTGACAGTGAGGATGGAAGCCCACCTGTTAACTTATTGTCACCAAGTTCAAGCTCAACTACTTGTGCAGACAGATTCCCGACAGTGTCAGGGATTCGTCCGGTGAAAGAATTACAATGTAGCTGAAGGTATTGGAGTCGCATAGAGTTTGAAAGAGATGACAAGAAGTTAAGATTCCCACTCAAATTATTATGTTGCAGTTCTAACCGGATTAGAGTTTGGATGCTCCCAAATATTGTTGGTACAAATCCAGACAATGAATTATTAGCCAATAATAGGTAAGACAGTTTTGATAAATTTCCAAGAGAAGGTGGAATTGGACCTGTTATTAGCATATTCTGTCCGAGATGCAAATACGAGAGTTCTTGCATGAGGCCTAATTCTTTTTGAGTCTCTCCTGTCAGGTTGTTGAAAGAAAGGTCAAGTTTAGTAAGACGCGTGAGATTGCTAAGAACAGCTGGGACAGAGCCATGTAAGGAATTAGTATCCAAGTATAGATAGGTAAGCTGTTGCAATTGAGCCAACCATGTTGTCACAACATCAACGAAAAAATTGGATTGAAAGGAGATCATTTGCAGGTGTTGGCATGATGCAAGTGTTTTGGATATATAAGCACTTTTAGTTTTAATTTAATCCAGAAATAAATCATGAATACGATGAACAAATAGCATATTAAACTAGACATGTCTACGCAAGTTCTAGACAAATCTATCATTGCAAACAGAATCACATATTTTACCATACTATCCAGTGCTATCAGAGTGCAACAGATCATAATAGCTAGTATGGAAGACATAATTTGAGATAAGAGATCGTACGTTTCTTTCTTGATGAAGAACGGCTCCTGGACGACTACTGGGTACAGCAGGCGATGACGATCAGCAGCCTAACGTTGTTCGCGACGGCGAGTGACGCCCGAGTGATGAAGAGGTAGACGAGCTGTGGTGAAGAAGTTGACGGAGAACTTGACGAAGCGGAGGAAGCGATCGAGCAGTCGCGCAGAGCACTTCCCAAAAACCTTATTCGCCCTCTCCCATTGCAGGATCGCTGAAGATGACGGTTCCGGAGACCTGCTCTCCCAATCGCCGGTGCACGCCGACGATCGAGATGAGTAGACTACGGTGGTGGCACAGCAGCGAGAGGAGACAAAAATCCTAGCTCGAATAGATGTATTTTGGTACAGGCCGGTAGGTCACATATATAGGAGAGCCCACGATTCTCACGTCGCGACCGTGATCTAAACCGATTAGGATTCCATATATCTCGCTGACTTAAAGCCCAAGTAACAAAAAAAATAAAACGGCAAAAGGAAGCCGTGCCCCCGCAAGGCGAGGGGCCGGATTTCGGCGGACCATTCACGCAGGTGCCGCACGCCCTTCGCCCGGCCCAGCCCGACGAGGCGTGGCGTGGCGTGGCGAGCGAGCGAGCGTGTGTAGAGCTCTCCTTCTCCCCCACACACATAGCTTGGAGGAGTGGAGACAACTTCCATATTTAAGTTTGTCATCCTTCTCCTCCACTAGCAATGTGGGACTAAAGACTTGCACCAATCCACCTCTTTCCCACATGGGCCTTTGAGATTTATTTGGAATTCTGAAATTACTATGGGCTAGGCCCATTATTTCAACAATCCCCCACCAGATCTCAAATGCCCATCAGAGGTTTTGCCTGTTTCTCACTGCTATTTATATACTAGTGTTTCAGCAAGGACTGTTAAGTTGAACTCTCACCTAGAGCTTCAAGCTACATCCTTCCACAACTTGAACAATGGACTAAGCCTTGAATTGCAAGTTTTGTGCGGACAAGTTTCACTCAAAGTCGGGACTAGTACCTGGCTGCTTGTAGCCTACCCCACGGGTGGGGCATATAGGTCGTACTCCCTGGTCTCTTCATGAGCTTAATAGAGATCACCCAAGTCTCACAGACTGCGACCTTACAACAGTCGGGCTCATATAGGTATATTTTTTCAAGATGTTCTGCAGGGCAACATCTTTGCTAAATAAAGCCAATAAAATATATTAAGGCAGTAGCCAGCCTGCCATGCAGTGGTTTGAGAGTGTTGCATCATTTCTCGAGTGGGTTAGTAGGATACTCTCATGCTATCCAATGGCTTGTTCTTCCCAGATCCTACTTCACGGGATCTCCGATCACATAGGTTGAGTTACCACCATGGTGTAGCTCATATGGGTCTCATACCCATCTCCTTTGATGAACTGTCTATCACATTACGTGACAGCCCCTTAGTGAACTGATCTGCCAAGTTCTTATCAGTTGAGATGTAATCCACTGATATTACTTCGGAGTTTCTCATTTTCCTGATAGATTTCAGACGTCTCTTAACATGTCTTGATAACTTCATATTGTCCTTAGAATTGTTCACTTTGACTATCACCGTCTGATTGTCACAATTCATAAGTATTGCCGGCATAGGTTTCTTGACAATAGGCAAGTCCATCAAGAGTTCACGTAGCCAATCAGCCTCAACAGTGGCTGTATCTAATGCTGCAAGTTCTGCTTCCATGGTAGACCTCGTTAAGATAGTCTGTTTGGATGACCTCCATGAAACAACACCACCACCAAGAGTGAAGACGTATCCACTTGTGGCATACAGTTCATCAGCATCAAATATCCAATTTGAATCACTATAGCCTTCCAGTACCGCAGGATACCCAGAGTAGTGAATTCTGTAATCCATAGTACCAACTAAATAGCGCATGACTCGCTCAAGCGCACGCCAATGATCATCTCCCGGATTAGAGGTAAACCAACTCAGTTTGCAAACAGCATATGAGATGTCAGGCCTAGTAGCACTGGCTAAATACATAAGTGATCCAATAATTTGAGAGTATCTCAATTGTTCTCTACCAATTCTCTTGTTTTTCCGAAGTATCAAGCTCGGATCATAAGGTGTGGGAGAAGGCTTACTGTCCTTGAAGCCAAACCGGCTCAAGACCTTTTCCACATAATGAGATTGCGTGAGAGTAATCCCATTCTCTCCTTTGATCAACTTGATATTCAGAATTACATCAGCCTCTCCCAGATCTTTCATGTCAAAATTTTAGCACAAAAATGACTTGACCTCTTTAATCAAGTCAAGATTTGTACCAAAGATGAGTATGTAATCGACATACAAGCACAATATAACTCCCTCACCCCCACCATGGCAGTAGTACACACATCTATCAGACTCATTGACAGAAAAGCCTGCTGATATGAGTGTAGTATCAAATTTCTCATGCCACTGCTTAGGTGCTTGTTTCAGGCCATACAAAGATTTCAGCAATTTACACACCTTGTTCTCTTGACCCTTTATTACAAACCCATCAGGCTGATTCATATAAATTTCCTCATCCAACTCTCCATTAAGGAAAGCTGTCTTAACATCCATCTGATGGATGAGAAGACCATGTGAGGCAGCAAGAGAAAGTAATACTCGAATACTGGTCAATCTCGCAACAGGTGAGTAAGTGTCAAAGAAATCTTCACCATCTTTCTGGGTATAACCCTTAGCCACAAGTCGAGCCTTATACTTATCAATAGTACCATCAGGCCTAAGCTTCTTTTTGAACACCCGCTTGCAACCCACAGGTTTACAACCATATGGTCGATCAACAACCTCCCAAGTTCCATTAGAAAGAATAGAGTCCATCTCACTATGGATAGCTTCTTTCCAATCTTCTGCATCTGGAGATGCAAATGCCTCTGAAACAGTCTTAGGAGTATCGTCTATGAGATAGACAGTGAAATCATCACCAAAGTACTTTGCGGTTCTTTGTCTCTTGCTCCTCTTAGGAGCTTCACTATTAACCTCCTCATGAACTGGCTCAAGTGTTTGTTCAGCATGATCAGAAAGCACAATAGGTTCAGGGGTTGTCTCAGCAATCACATCAGAAGATAGTCTAGACATACTATGCAAATGTTTCATAGGAAATATATTCTCAAAGAAAGTAACATCACGAGACTCCATAAAGGAATTAACATGAACATCAGGCACCTTTGATTTAACAACTAAAAATCTATAGGCTATGCTATGATGAGCATATCCCAAAAAGACACAATCCACAGTTTTAGGTCCCAACTTACGTTTTTTGTTGATTGGCACACTAACTTTAGCCAAGCAACCCCAAGTGTGTAAGTATGAAAGTGATGGTTTTCTTCCAATCCATTCTTCATAGGGAGTTTTCTCCTTATTCTTCATGGGTACTTTATTCAGGACATGACATGAAGTCAATACAGCCTCCCCCCACCATGCCTTAGATAATCCACTGGTGTCTAACATGGCGTTCACCAAGTCAGTCAAAGTGCGATTCTTTCTTTCGGCAACACCGTTTGATTGGGGCGAATAGGGAGGTGTCCTCTCATGTATAATACCATATTCTTCACAGAACAAGTTGAAATCATTAGAGAAATACTCGCCACCACGATCAGACCTAATTCTAATCTTTTTCTCAAGTTGATTCTCAACTTCAGCCTTATAGATTTTAAAGTAGTTAAGAGCCTCATCTTTCATTTTCAATAAATATACATAGCAATATCTAGACGCATCATCTATCAAAGTCATGAAATATCTTTTTCCACCTTTGGTCAACACACCATTTATTTCGCATATATCAGAATGAATTAGTTCAAGTGGTGCCAAGTGTCTCTCCTCGGCCACCTTGTGAGGTTTTCGAGGTTGCTTAGATTGCACACAACTATGGCACTTAGAACCTTTGACAATGGAAAAATTCGGAATTAAACACAAGCTGGAAAGTCGAGACATAGAACCAAAATTCAGATGACATAAATGTGAATGCCAAACACTAGCATCATTAATACCATCACAAATATAGTTCACAGACTTATTGCAATAATCTGAAAGGGAAAAGCGGAACAAGCCTCCGCACTCATAGCCTTTACCAATAAATTATCCACTCTTAGACACAACAATTTTATTAGACTCAAGCACTACCTTAAAACCATCCCTACACAAAAGGGAGCCACTAACTAGATTCTTCTTGATAGAAGGGACATGCTGCACGTTCTTCAGCTACATGATCTTTCCTGAAGTAAACTTCAGATCTACCGTACCAACACCATGAACAGAAGCATGTGACCCATTCCCCGTTAGGACGGAGGAATCCCGAGCGACCTGGTAAGATGAAAACAAGGAGGCATCAGCACACACATGAACATTAGCACCAGTATCAAGCCACCAAGTATTAGTAGATTGAAACACTGAAAAAACAGAAGGTAAATTACCATACCCACTATTTTTGTCTCCAGTGCTGGTCCATGCTCAAAGACTTCTGTTGTGGAGGTTTTCTTCCTTTCCGGTTTGGGCACTTCTTTGCCCAATGGTCAGTAGAACCGCACATGAAGCATCCCTCGTTCTCCTTGTTCTTATTCTTCTTGAAGGTAGTGGACTGCTTAGGCTTATTGTTCTTGCCCTTGCCCTTGCCACCATTGCCATTGTGATGTGATTGGTGCACCATATTGGCACTGGTCTGACCCTCAACAGCTTTAGATCGTCCATCTTTAGCTCGAGCTTTCTCCTCAACATCAAGAGATGCAATCAAGTCTAAAACAGAAATTTCTGTCCTCTTGTGTTTGAGTGAAGTGGCCAAGTCCCTCTAGGATGGAGGTAACTTGGCAATAATGCCCCCAGCCACAAACTTGTCGGACACGACAATCTTTAGCAGATCGAGTTCCTTCACCATGCACTGTAATTCATGAGCCTGAGCGACTATAGATTTTCCGTCAACCATCTTGTAGTCATGATACTGCTCAATGATGTACAGTTCAGTGCCAGTATCTGAGCCATCGTAGTTAGCAGTCAGATCGTCCCACAACTCCTTTTGCGACCGTGTGATGAAGGTACACATCCAGCAGATGTTGTGCAAGTGCACCAATCACAGTGCCCAAGAAGATTGTGTTGGCTTCCGAATATTCTTTCTCCTTTTTAGGAGTGAGAACCCCTTCCAGCTTGCCATTGGACACCCAGAACACCTTCATGGCAGTAAGCCACAGTGTGGCTTTCACCTGCGACCTCTTGAAGTGCACACTAGCAAACGGTGCTGGCCTCAGTGCATCAAGAAATCCAGCCATAAAACTGAAGTGCCTACGATAAGGTTTTTGGATTGTTAGATACATAAGCACTTTTAGTTTTAATTTAATCCAGAAATAAATCATGAATATGATGAACAGATAGCAGATTAAACTAGACATATCTATGCAAGTTCTAGACAAATCTATCATTGCAAACAGAATCACATATTTTACCATACTATCCAGTGCTATCAGACTGCAACAGATCATAATAGCTAGTATGGAAGACATAATTTGAGATAAGAGATCGTACGTTTCTTTCTTGATGAAGAACGGCTCCTGGACGACTACCGGGTACAGCAGGCGACGACGATCAGCAGCCTGACGTTGTTCGCGACAGCGAGTGATGCCCGAGTGACGAAGAGGTAGACGAGCCGTGGTGAAGAAGTCGACGGAGAACTTGACGAAGCGGAGGAAGCGATCGAGCAGTCGCGCAGAGTGCTTCCCAAAAACCTTATTCGCCCTCTCCCGGTGCAGGATCGCTGAAGACGACGGTTCCGGAGACCTGCTATCCCAATCGTCGGTGCACGCCGACGATCGAGATGGAGTAGACTACGGTGGCGGCGCAGCAACGAGAGGAGTCGCTGACTTAAAGACCAAGTAACCAAAAAATAAAACGGCAAAAGGAAGCCACGCCCCCGCAAGGGGGGGGCCCAGATTTCGGCAGACCATTCTCACGCAGGTGTCGCACGCCCTTCGCCCCGCCCGGCGAGGCGAGGCGTGGCGAGCGAGTGCGCGCGTGTGGAGCTCTTCTTCTCTCCCCACACACATAGCTTGGAGGAGTAGAGACAACTTCCATATTTAAGTTGGTCATCCCTCTCCTTCACTAGCAATGTGGGACTAAAGACTTGCACCAATCCACCTCCTGCCCACATGGGCCTTTGAGATTTATTTGGAATTCTGAAATTACTATGGGCTAGGCCCATTATTTCAACAGCAAGACCAGATGGAATTTGACCTGATAGGCTATTCTTTCATAGGTTGATGAGCTTGAGGGAAGGTGTGTTATTGAACAGATACAGCAGTATATTACCACTCAAGTCATTCCATACGAGAGATAACCACTAAAGGTTTCTTGTGCTCTGCAGTAACCTTGGTGGAATCTGCCCTGAGAGGGTGTTGTTACTTAGGCGAAGGATCTCAAGCCTTGTGAGGTTTCCTATGGTACTAGGAATGGCGTATGAGAGGTCATTTCCAGAAAGATCGAGAAACCGAAGCTGACGTAGCCTTCCAAGTTCAGCAGGGATGTGTCCCGCGACACTAATTCTTATGAGGTTGAGCATGGTGAGGAAAGAAAGATTACCAAGGTGTTAGCTAAGCGCTCCATGGAGGGGCACGTCCACCAACCGCAGAGCCGTGACGCGCGGCCGGTGGTTGCTGCACGAGACGACGACCCATTGGCAGAAGGACACATTGGGTGTCCAGCTGCCGGCAAGGATTCCTAGAGGATCAGATAGCAGCAATTTGAAAGCCAGAAGGGCAGTGAGGTCGGTGTAGCTGCTGTTAACATTGGTCACACTTGGGCTTGTAGACGAAGAAACGACGTCAGGCAATAGGATTGGTAGCAGGATGGCCAAAAAGACTAGAGGAACCGGGTAGCTTGCAGTTACCATTGTTGTGAATTTTGGTGTATTTTTGGGCTGATAGGTTATATATATAGGCCCACTGTACTGTAAATGACCTGCAGAGAGTTACTAAAGAATCGCATGTGCAAGTTGCCAGCTTGTGCGGAGACTAGACTATTGGCGGTCGTCGCACGGCAAATTCCTGTCAGGTCACTACGTGAAGATGACGATGGGTTGATTCCTGGTCAATGACTCCACAGTACTGTCCTGGAGTTGGTTCATTTATTTGGTGGTTATATCTCTCAGTTCACAGATTATGAACCACAACAGGATTGCGAAGGTGAAGCTTGATGACATGAGCAGTCTTGTTGTTGCATTTGACACCTCTCCAGCGACAGCAATCTTGACCCTGCCAAGAGGCAGGGTGATGTGGAGCGTCACTTGTGATACCCTTCTGGAAGGAGAGCATCAAGGCGGCCCTCTCGACGGGGATGCTACCACTGCCATCGTTGCTGCCATGGGAGAGCTGGTGTGAGGAACAGGAGTGTTGTGCTTCCCCGGCGAGAAACAAAGTTGTGCTTCCAGTTGTGAGGAACAGGAGCAAGGGATTGTGCATGATATATGATCAACAGAGAACTGGTGACATGAAGTAATAATCTTATTAAGAACGTACCGGCCGCTCAGTGTAGTTACAGCACCCAGAGCAGCTACACTGCTACAGGCAGTTGGTCGTTGGAGTCTGAGGTCAAGTCTTCGCAATCAACAACGCTGTGTCCTTGCAATTTCGTCACTATTCACTTGACTGGCCTGGGCTGTCCACTATATATAACGACATGATAGTATTTGAATTCAATCCACAAATGTTGCAGCTACAGGCAGTTGGCCATTGGAGTCTGTGGTCAAGTTTTGCTATCAGCGCTATGTCCGTCCAAATTTGTCACTATTCATCAGTTGACTGCCCTGGCGACCATCCACTATAACGACACCGCATCCCCCGTACCCTTATCAATCCACCGAATCACCCTTATCCAACTGTCTCCCCTCCCCTCTCTCTTTCTCTCTCTCTCTCTCTCTCTCTCTCTCACTCAGTGCACACTTCTCCTTGTCCTCTGGCTCCCTCAGCTCCCTCCATTGGCCCCTACCTCCCTCTCCCCGGCCTCCCCTCTCCTCACCCCTCCGTTCGCCCCTCACCTCGTGCTTGAGGCGAGGAGCGGCAGCAAACATCGGGCAGAGGTGGCGGCCATCTTGCAGCGGCAGCGCGGGGGGGGGGGGGGGGGGGAGGAACCGCGCGGTTGGCCAAAAACACCCAAAAAAGGGTGGAAAAGGCCGAACCAGCGGGGGAATTCCGTTGAAGGGGGCCCGGCCGTGGGGGGAGGGGGGCGGGCCGGCGGGGTGATGTGCTTTTTTTAAAAACAAAATTAATACCCTTTAGGACTAGTTTTTTCAATCGGTACTAAAGGGTCCCACTCTTGTACCGAATTGCTAGTACCAGGACTAGGGGGCTTTAGTCCCGGTTGGTGTTTCCAACTGGGACAAAACGCCTCCTCGGAAGGCAATAAAACTGCCTTATCCTCTCCCCTCACCAACCTTCATCCCCCCCTTTCTCTCTCTCAGTCTCTCCACCTTATCCTCTCGGGCGAGCCAGCGGAAGGCTGCCGGCGGGTGGCCAATGCGGGAGGCTGCGGGTAATCATCTAGGAGAACTCTTTTTGTTTCGCCATCCGCACTTATTTTTATGTTCTCTTTGTCCCTCTTGGGCTCAACATTTGGCTTTTTCTTTTCTTGTTCTTCAACCTCGTTAGGGATTGTTAGGTGGTGGCCATTCTTTTATCCCAGAGTTACACCCTTTTCTATGTTCCTGGCGGTTTGCTGGTCACCATAAACTGTGATGACTCCCTTCAAGGCTGAAATTTTCATACACAAAAATAGCTAGTGGTAGAGGCATTTCATGGAGAGACTGGGGAGGTGCAAAGTTCGCATTCTGCGAAGCTAGTTGAGCTCGAAGTCAGAATTGCGGTGAATGTTGCCATGTCATGGCGGGTTGGAAGGTTGTGAGGTTGGGGTTTGGGTTGTATGGTGGATGTGGCCAGAAGGTTGTATGGTGGATGGTTTTGGGTGCCTCAGTCGCTTTCTGTTCTTCGGCTATTCTTTCAAAGGTCTTTTTAGCTTCTGGACAAAAATTAGTTGCATGGTCGATTTGTTTACCATGGAACATGCAATAAAATGGTCTTTGTTGGTTACTTTGGTTATTTGGCCTCAGAGGCCCTCTACCTCGGCCTCTTCCTCTTCCGGCATGGCCTCTTTTTGGCCACTACCAAAGTTTGGTTGATGTTGGTTGTATCGGTTCTGGTTTGGTCTATAGTTTTAGTTTTGGTTTTGTAATGAGTGTTGGTTACCCTCGATGGCCAGCACTTGCTGATTTGGGTGTGAATGGTGTTGATGTTGTTGGTTGGAGCACGAGGCTTGCCAGTTTTGATCTTTCTTGGCCTGCCTCTGTGGTTTCTTTTTGTGACCCTTCTTCTATGGTCTTCATCTGATCTATGGTATTTGTCTAGTTCTGCGAATAGGACTTCCATTGTTTTTGGCTTTTTCCCTGATAGCTTCAAGGCTGTTGGCCCTAGATTGAGCCCCTTGATGCAGGCAGTTATGGCCACGCTATTCTCCACATCTGAAGTTTGTGAATTAAGTTGGACAAACCTTCTCACATAGATTGCTAGAGGTTCTTTATCTTTTTGCACAAAATTGAACAAGTCCCCCTCATCAATCATGGTACTACGAAAGCCTTGAAAGATTTGTATTAGCTTGTTTCCAAGATCAACCCAGCTGTATACGGACTATGACATGAGTAGAGAGTACCGGTTTAGTGTTGCACCCTCACACGCAATGATAAATGACTTTGCCAATACCACATCATCTCCCTCTACTGAGCCTATGGCTGTTTCTAATGTCGATCAGTTGCTTCCTCATGACGCCTCCTTTGACACGTGTTGAAAAATGGTGTCAACAATTTCATTACTCATGAGGAACTGGCATGAGTCTGCTTGGCCATTGAACTTTTGTAATGCATCTTCTTTGTAGGTTGCGGGCCATGGGGCTATTTGCAGGCCCAAGGACAATGGGGAACTTTTGTTGATAGTTGTGTATGCGCTCGTTGCTGCTAGTTTGTTGTGTCCAATGAGGCTAGTGCTGGTGTTGAAGGTTTGAAGCGATAAGTATTGCAACTCATCTAACTCTTGCTGCAACTCCGCTAGTTGCCTTTTGGCCTCGTTTAGTTTTGCTAGCTTCTTGGCTGCTAGTCTTTATGCCTGGAGCTCTTGTTGAGCAAATTTCTCTTCTTATTTCTTTAACACCTCTAGTTGTTTGAGTGTTGAGGCTAGCTCTTCTTCTGTTTCACTAAGGGTTGGCCTCGAGGCGCAGAGGGGGCGCAACAACCTCAGTCTGAGTTTCCTTTGGAGGGGCGTTAGCCTCGGGGATCGAGGAAGAGACCAAAGATAAGTCCACATCCAAAAAAACATCATCATCTTTATCAAACGCCTTGGCGATGTGGGACTTTCTTGCTGATTTCTTAACTTTCATACCAACAAGCGCGCCAACGGTTTCAAGCTCAGACTTGGTTGCGACCGGGTCAGCTTTGGATGCAGTTGTCGTAGAGGATTTAGAAGCCTCACTCGAAGAGACTTGACCAAGTTTTTCTTTTCTCTTCTGAGCCTCGAGGTTGGAGGTCTTTAGCTTCTCTTTTGCAGCCTCAAGTATGACGCTCGCTTGGGCATCAGCCTTCTTTGAAAGCACTGTTGCTGCCTTTGCAGCTGTGCTGTCTGCTTTCTTCCTTTTCGCTCTACTTCCGCCGCCAATCTGCTCCGAGCCAGTCACACCGACTTCTTGCATCCACTTTGAAGCCTTGCGAGGCTTCGTGCGAGGCACAACATCGACACCAAGTTCATCAAATACGTGGTTAACCGAAACTCGTGTTCAACAGTCCTTCGGGTAGACGATAGCTTGCTCTCAGTGCACAGGCCAATAATATCTATAGCGTATCTCTCTACATCCTCTGCATAAAGACCAGGGTTGGCACCCTCCGGCAACTTTATTCTGAAACAAGGGTAAGGAAGTAGGCTAGTGCACCATGAAACGTTCTTCGACACAATCTCCATTGGTTCCCATCCATCCAAAAGGGGCTAGATGTTAGTCGCCAAAAACTCCTCAACAAGATCCCACCCGGAGATCGACTTTGAGGCTGAGTAAAAAGCGTTCTCGCACTCCTTAACAACCTTGGACCTTGTAAATGGGGGAGTGGTGGAGATGTCCATAGGGAAAAAGGGGCCAGAGAAAGGATAAAAAGAACGTCTGATCCTAGACACATCAGCCATGTCAACTTTAACATAAAACCAGTATCTTAACCAATTGTCATCCCATCTGTTATTTTGTCCATGGGAAAGCTCAAACCTCATGATTTTCTGCTTTTTGTTCTTCCTCTGAGTTGCGAACGTGCAGCACACAAAATGCGCCTCCAAGATACCTTCCTCTTCATCAAATGTAACTCTCTTCCTTTGGATATGAAGCTCGAACAACCTTGCAAAACTATCAACATCAATATGACCCCCGAATCTGTGCTGGACCCAGTAAAACTTGGATAGAGCAATGAAGGCATTTGGAGTAAGATGGTGAAGCTTGGCCCTGTATCTCTCCAAAATCTTATGAAGATCCTTGTCGCACGGAAATCTTAATCTAGAGGCAAAGAAGTCCTTAAAACAATATCATCGCCTACCTTAGGTGCAGTCACAATCTCGTCACCCGAGACCCTAGCGACGCCCTTGGGAAAGTAGCTCTTGCTGATGTAAAACTTTATGCTGTTCTAAGAATCCAAGGACTTCGCGAACAGATCAGCCTCGATGCCAGCAAAAGATCCTCCCCGATGTCAGCACCAGCCTCGTTATTACTGCAATCCGCGGTACCCTCGTCCCCGTTGGCCAAGTTTGCAGCATCCTCAACGGCCTGGTCTAGATTCAGGTCTTCCTCAGCCTCGGTGCCAAGCCCAGATCGTTACGTTTAGCATGTTCAAGATTTACATCACCCAACGCATGGATATCTATTGTGTGGTCAGAAGAAGCTGTGTGCACATGGTTGCTTTGCCGACCACATTCCAGTCCAGTCCACTTGGTGAGAAGATGCATGTTGCAGATAGCCCACTTGTGTGTTCCTTATCCTTGCATCTCAATATCACGGGTGCACAGAGGAGGTAGCAGCCGGGACAGATCAACAACCAAGGCGGCTGGCGGCCAACAAGGGCAAGTGTGACTTGGAAAAAAAAATTAGAAATGTGGCCATGGCATCTTTGTATTTGAAGAATAGTCTCAGGTTTTTTGTAACCTTGAAGTGTCCTTTACGATTGTGATTCATTATAATTTTCTCTGAACATATTAGTTCCTATGCCGCTATGCTAGAGCTCACGCTTTTTGTTTAGACAGGATCATCATCCATTAACTAAACTTCTGTTATAGAAAAGGCTTCCATCAACCATAAAGCCATTTGCATCAGAGAGAGATGGCGAACCTAGGATTAAACCACAAAGGGAACTGAGTATAATTAATAATTTGGTTCCCATCACTTACCAATCAGAGCATAATTTTGTTCCCATGCATACTTGCAGAATGACATCACCTTTAATTTTGTTACCATCACTTTCCAATCAGAGCACAATTAATAATGTCAAGTCAACATTATCGTGTTGGCCGGTCAGCACTTTTCGGTTTCAAAATATGTTCATATGATTGCCGATTACCAAGAGACGCATGCGTAGTTTAGTATATGATGATGTGTGTGGCTAGCTAGCATGGTCCGTGGACACTACGTTGCATCTTTTGATGTTGCTCTCCCTGTTCCAAAACGTAAGTCATTTTAGTAATTTTTATCATAAATAGTATATCTCTAACTTTGACTATGTGTATAAGCTGAAACTTCTTAAACCGGATTAAAGACTTTTAAACTCTGAAGTTAAAAAAATAGAATCCTGAAGTTTCTGTGGAATGGCAATTGGAAGCAATTTGAATAATTCATCCAAAATTCTGGAGACGCCGAAGTTGATGCTTGTTTTGAACTTAAAAGTTATGAAGTGTACTTATTTGAAAGTTTTTGTTTCTCCTTTGTTATTAGTTAAAAGTTGATGTGAAATGTATGGGATTATGAGTTTGATCTATGTCAAATTGTTATAGATTTGACCATGTCTGTAGAAAGGAATAGTAATGTTTGCGATATCAAATGAGGATAATTATATCCATTATAAAATATATTTTTATATAGTTCATTTCTTTCATGTGATAATTGTTAATATATATACTCTTCTATATAAATTTGGTGGAACTTATAATTGTTTGTCTTAGTAAAAACTCAGGACCACTTATATTAAATAGCAATCGAACAAAAAGTACATTTTTTAGAGACACGGCCCTTTTCTTAAATAGCTATATGTTTTGGTGTTGGTATTCACGTGAATAGTTTTCTTATAGTGCAATTGAAGTTTATAATAAACTTTTTGTCAGTAATAAGTTTGAAACTTAAGATTGTGCATGACTATAACATGCGTCGACTTGGCCTGCAGATCATTCAGCAGACATTCTGTGTTACTGAATTTTAGAGACACGCAACTTGGATTGCAGTATTTGAACTCCACCCATGAATCTTCAAATGCATGGTTTACACAAACTTATTTCGGAAATGACAGTATACGTTCAAAAATCATATTATAGGCACAGGCCAACGGGACAAACAAAAGTACTGAAAAATAATTGGAAGATGGAACGAACAGTTGAATCACAGGGTAGCACTCATCGTGGTTGCTGATATTATTGATTTTGTATAATGCTTTTTAATCTTCTTCAGTGCCACCGTGACATCTCTCATTGACATCCTCTGGTCAGGTGAGTCACTTGAGCATATCAAACCCAGCTCAAATGTCGCCATAAGAAAGTCATTCAGATTGCCGGCAGAGAAAGAAACACCTTGCAATAGCCAGTCATCCTGAACAGAGGCAAGCTGAGTTGGAAATGCTTGACAAACCCACCGCCTAATGCTCAAATCTGCGACGAACATGGGATCTGTGGGTCTCTTTCCAGTGAAGACTTCAAGGAGCATGATTCCATAACTGAAAACATCGATCTTGCGTGATGCCTTCCCGTAACATCCATACTATGCTCATGAGACAGGAAACAAAGAATTGAAGTAGGACTAAATCAGCACCGTTAACAAAATATATATACCAACCAAAATTTAGAGTCACAGTACAGATTATGGACGTACCTGGTGCCATGTACCTAAGTGATCCAAGCATGCTTGCAGTGATCATGGAGCTGTCATCACTGAATAGCAACTTTTGCGATTCCAAAGTCCGCTACATGAGCCACCATGTCTTCATCAAATAGCACATTGCTAGGCTTCAAGTCGCAGTGCAGGACTACCTCGTGAGCTCATGGTGAAGATACTCCGTTGCCATTGACACATCTAGCATGATGTCCAACCTCTTAAGGAACCCCCCCTTTCCCCAAGCTGGGGATCAGCACCACCACCCCGTCCAGCGGGGAATGGGCAGACAGGATCCCGGCGAGCCGCCCGCCGCACCCAAAGTCCAGCCGGTGCAGCTCCAGGTGCAGCCAGCTGTCGGACGCCACGTCCGGCAGCAGCACGTTGTCCTCGTCCCCGACCGTGGGCTCCAGCTCCTCGCCGCCGTGCAGCGCCCCGAAGTCGATGAACGACTGGAAGTACCGGCCGTCGCGCGCGCGGACGCCCGCCCGGACCAGCGCCGCCGCGCGCCAGGTCCCGCGCGCTCGTCCCGGAGCTCGCCGTGATCACGGCGTTGCCGAAGAACCCCCTGGGCAACGCGTCGGCGCCGAGCCGCGCGCGGCCGTTCACGGTCACGTTCAGCGCCGTGCGCGCGGGGTCCTCGTCGCGCCCCCGCGCCGCGGTGATCTTCCGCCAGAGGGCCTTGAGCTCCGCCACGAACTCGCCCGTGTAGTGCAGCAGCAGGTTGGCGATCTCGGAAGGGCGGACGCGGGCGGGGGGCTGCCGTGGGGCGGCGTCCGACGCCAGGAACTCGGCGCCGCGGTGCTCGAACTCGCACCGCGGCGGGCGGCGCGGGACGACGGCGCCAGGCCCGTACGGCTGCACTGGAGGGCGGTCGATGGTGGTTCGCGGCGGGGCGCCGGTGGCACCGCTGGCGCGAACGGCGTCGGCCCACGCGTGGAAGAAGGTGGACATGGAGTATCCGTCGGCGGCCTGGTGGTGCGCGGACGAGGCGATGACGAGGCCGCCGCACGCGAAGCGGTTGATCTGGAGCAGCAGCACGTGCGGCGTGTCCTTGTCGACCGGCGGGTGGAGGCGCTCGAGGTCCGACGAAGGGACGAGCGGGAGGTGGTCCGCGAGCGGGGACGACGGCACCGCGGCCTCCACGACGAGGGCGCCCGCGCCGCCCCTGCCCGTGACGAAGAGCGGGCGGTCGGCGCGGGGCCGGCGGCTCTGATCGAGGCGGCGGGCGGTAAGGAGATCGAGGGAAGCGCGGGAGGGTGGCGGCGAGCGCGTGGAGGAGCGCGGCGTTGGTGGGGTTGGGCGGGGCGTAGGCGAAGAGGACGGTGACGTGGTAGGCCGGCGCGACGAGGTCGAAGGCGGTGGGCGGCACCTCCGCCGACGGCTCCGACGGCGGCGCGGGTACGACGAACGTCCGCCGCACCTGCACGTCCATGTTCCTATGTGATATGATTCGAATGCACGCGCGCGCGCAGAGTTGATCGTGTACGTAGAAACGCTCGCGTGTATGAACCGTGCGTGGCTGGTTCGCCAGTGCAGAGCTGCCGATGGATGCTGGTCTATGTATACGTAGCGCGCGCCGCGCAGTGTCGTTGAGACCTTTCTAGTGTACGAACGTGTTGAAACGGGTTTCGAGTGCCATCGTGTCAAACTCGCCATGCATCGATCCTCGTAAAATGCGTGTGGGCAGGGAGGTGCGCTGCATGCAATGGTTGACCTTCGGAAAAGTTAGCCGAAAGGATGAGCGAGCAAGCGTCGCCTGAGGGCTCGAGTCTCAGTTCTTGCATGGTATACTTTTGGGGCCGTACGTGCCTTGGTCCACGCCTGCATACTGGAGCGCGCTAGGCAGTCTCCTTTGCACGGGGGACAAAGGCACCAACCGCTACATGGCTGCGTCCATAGGTTGCTGAGCAGAGTCGTGTCATTTGTGCGACTGCTGCGACATGGCCGTAGTTCGACGACGACCGCTGAGTAGCTGACTCAACTGGGAGGCGAGAAAAATGCTGAACAACTGAATGAAGGCCGCTGCTGACTTTTCTTCTCCGCCCATCATCGTCATCGCGGGCCGCGCACTGTATGCTCGGCGGCATCGTCAGGAAAACTAACGGACTCCGGGTGTAGTCGGCCCAATAGCACGGCGGACCACTTTTTTGCCTCTCTGTCTCGGCCTGCGCAAATGAATCCGGGCCTCCAGCCTGACCACAGTTTCGAGCCCAATTGACCTTCCTTGCCCTCCCATGCAAGGTCCTATCTTGGTCAACAAGCACAAGCATCTTGCCATGTGACCATCCATGGACATGGCAGCCACACTTCTTCTGAATACTTTAGCATCATCTTCAGATCTGTACAAGTCTGGTTTGGATACCGCAATGCAGGTATATAAACCAGCAGGCACGCTCTTCCCTCTCATCCACAGGTCAAACAACAGAAGATAGCAAGTCAACGGCAATGGCCACCGTCCCAGAAATGCAAAGCTCTGCACTCTCCCTGCTCATCCTCCTGCTTCCCGTACTGTACATCTTCTACAACCTCACGAGAACCCTGACCAAGAAGAAACCCACCACGCACGGCCTCAAATCCCACCCTCTCCTCGGCTACCTCCCGGCGTTCCTCAGGAACCGCCACCGCTTCCTCGACTGGTCGACCGAGCTCATCGTCGCCAGCCCGCAGCAGCGGATGGGCTTCTGGATCCCCGGGATGCGGACGGGCATCGTCACCGGCAACCCCGCCGACGTCGAGCACGTCCTGCGCGCCAACTTCGCCAACTACCCCAAGGGCGAGCACGCCATCTCCATGCTCCGGGACTTCCTCGGCAACGGCCTCTTCAACTCCGACGGCGACCAGTGGCTCTGGCAGCGCAAGAACGCCAGCCTCGAGTTCACCAAGCGCTCGCTCCGCAAGTTCGTCGTCGACGTCGTGCAGGCCGAGGTCGCCGACAGGCTGCTCCCGCTGCTGCGGCGGAATGCCGGCGGCGCTGTCCTCGACTTGCAGGACGTGCTCGAGCGGTTCGCGTTCGACACCATCTGCATGGTGGCGTTCGGGCACGACCCCTGCTGCCTCGCCGACGGCGGGGTAGTGGCCGAGGCGAGGTCCGATTTCATGCACAAGTTCGGCGAGGCGCAGGACCTCATCGTTCGCCGGTTCTTGGAGCCAATCGAGGTCTCATGGAAGATCAAGAAGTGGCTCAACATCGGCACGGAGCGCAGGCTCAAGAAGGCCATCGCCGACGTCCACGCGTTCGCCAAGGACATCGTCCGTGCCCGGCGCCAGAGCGCGTCACCGGACGACGACAGAGACGACGTCCTGTCACGGTTCGTGGCGAGTGCCGACCACAGCGACGAGGCGCTCAGGGACATCGTCCTCAGCTTCCTCATCGCCGGCCGCGAGACGACATCCTCGGCGCTGACGTGGTTCTTCTGGCTCGTGTCGTCGCGGCCGGACGTCGTGTCGCGCATCGCCGACGAGGTCCGCGCGGCGCGCGAGTCCACCGGCACGCGCGCCGGCGAGCCGTTCGGATTCGACGCGCTGCGCGGCATGCACTACCTGCACGCCGCGCTCACGGAGTCGATGCGGCTGTACCCGCCGGTGCCGATCGACTCGCAGTCGTGCGCCGCCGACGACACGCTGCCCGACGGCACGCACGTCGGCGCCGGCTGGTCCGTGACGTACAGCGCCTACGCCATGGGGCGCCTCGCGGCCCTATGGGGCGAGGACTGCGCGGAGTACAGGCCGGAGCGGTGGCTCGGGGAGGACGGCGCGTTCCGGCCGGAGAGCCCGTTCCGGTACACCGTGTTCCATGCCGGGCCGAGGATGTGCCTGGGGAAGGAGATGGCCTACGTGCAGATGAAGTCCACCGTTGCGAGCGTGCTCGAAGAGTTCGTGGTCGACGTCAAGAAGGATTCCGCCGGCGGTGTGCCGGAGCACGTGCTCTCCGTGACGCTCAGGATGAAAGGGGGCTTGCCTGTGCAAGTGAGGAGAAGGGTGGTTCCTGGAGGTGCTGAATGATCAAGAACATCATCGGTTTCATACTTTCATGTCCCCTTGGGTTGACAATACCATTTGTAAATAGACTGTGTTATGTTTTTTACTCTTCTTTTTTGAGCCATCTCTTGTGAGTTGTGAATGTTAGGCTGAATTCAATCAGTAAAATGAATGTTTGATTACTTCTTAAGAGAAGTCACAAAGGAACATATTTCTCTCTTGCAAGGAGAGAACAATGCACACATCTTACATCTACAACTGAATAATCCTAGCAAAATTCCACTGCCCTACTGCATAGCAGCAAATGTGCACATGCTTAGATCAGCAATAAATATTCAAGTTATCAGCAACGGAGAAATAATCTCAGAACCGCACAAATCAGCTTAACTGCCTATCAGGTTCCTTTCCAATTGACAGTTTTGTATCAAAAGAACTGCATTTGATCATTTGAGATACATGTCTCCTACTACTAGTGGTAAGGTGACGAACAGTTGTGCAGTGCCTTTTGTATTAATAAACGGTCAGTTACTCAGTATGTTGATCAACTATATACAGATTATATTTAGGCTGATGTCCTACACTACATGGGGGAAGTATCAACTGTCATGTGTGCCTAGTTCTGTGTGATATGAAGAAGCAGACCGATTTTTTTACCTGCAAAACAATCCAAGAGTTACCAGTGTATCTTCTAAAGAGAAAAATAAAAGCAGGAGGCAAATGGGTTCATACCAAGGGCATCATAGAGTTGCTCGGAATTCATTCACCAAGGCATTTCAATGTTCTCAAGCTTATTTACCTCTGGATCCATCAGTCTCTGACTTTACATCTCAATGCCAGTCACTATGGAGCAGATGAAAGTTTTTTTAAATCAATGAAACCAATTTACAAATTATAAGATAAAAAGGATTTATTAATTGATCAGGAACCGTAACTGAGAAACGAAGACAAGATTATCACCTTTAGGAGAAGATCCCAACTGGATATCTTGTCCTGCTAATACCATTGCCAGTCTTGAAATCCAGTGCTGGAAGAAATTCTCTGTCAGCGATCATGAGTTGTGCTCATTACCCAGTTGCTGAAGTCAAATTCCAAAAGCAGCCACACCTTGTTTCCAGAAGCCAGGAAAACCATGAATCCATGAGTCAAGAACAAACAAATCTCTAGTCTGCTGGTTGTATGAACTGAAACTCCTTAGCACATAACTGCAAGACTCTATAGACCTCAAGGCTGGCTGACTTAACTACATGCTGATCAAATAATGTCTTGTACCTAAAGATTATCTCGAATTCATCCTGCTGAAATTCATTAGGAAGGATGACCCTCCAGTTGCTTGGTTTTCCAACAGAACAAAAGCCATAGAGTAGGGAAAGGAAGGTCACTGGGTCCGGCGTGTAGCCTTTTTTAGCCATCTCATCTTTCAAGTTCAGTGCCTTCTCAAGCATATTATGTCTACATAGGCTAAAGATAATAGCATTGAGAGCTGAAATCCTTGGGTCTAATACATCAGAAACCATTCCCTTGAATACATCTAAAAGGGCTCTCTTGTTATTAACCTTAGCAGTGCTACTGCAGGTTAGGTTGATTATACAAGGCATACTATTCGTGAGCCCATTAACTAGATAATGTAACGTGACTTCATTAGGAGAGCAATGATTAAGCAGCATGCTTTCAAAGTATGTAGCAGCTTTGATCACTTCATCTTTTTTAAACAGACTACCAATTATAATTGTATAATGTATAACATTAGCAGATAGACCTTCAGACTGCATCTTTTCAAACAAATCTTCCGCGCTGTCCATGTCATTTATCTTGCAGTATCCACTTATCAGTGACGAGTACGTAACAACATTTGGCTTGCATCTCCGCTTCATCATATCACATAAGAACCTAAGAGCTGCACTTATGTTACCTTGTTTAGCATAGCCATCAATAAGTGTAGTATATGTAAACTCATATGGGATACACCCAACCTTTCTCATGCTGCTCATGCACATAATTGCCTCATTCATCATTCCAAACTTACAATATCCCTTAACCATAGCATTGTAACCAACAACATCAGGGCAGACACCTTTTTCTTCCATGAATTCAAATATTTTTCTCGCATCACTGAGATTCTCACTCCTAATGAAACCATCAATCAAAGTGGTATACACAAATTTATCAGGCTGCACATTTTGCTCGAGCATCTCTGCGAGAAGGTTCTTGGCTGCAGGAAGCATCTGTTTCTTGCATAAACCACTAATCAGTACATTATATATGTTAGCATCAGGCATCACCCGTCTCTCTGCCATCTTTTCCCGGACAATCAAGGCCTCACTTACTTGCCCAGCAACAACAAGGCCATGAATCAATGAACCAAATGTAACCACATCTGGAGTATGACCTCTTCCCATCATCTCCACAAGTAAATCCGATGCAACCATCACTTCTCCTCTTATGCAGAAGGCATGAATCAAGGGAGTATAGCTAACTTGATTTGGTTCCAACTCCCTCCTAATGGCCTCCCTCAAAAGCTGCAGAGCCTGTTGAACATCACCTTCCCGGCAAAATGCTGATATCAAAGTATTAAATGTCATAATATCCGGGTCACAACCACTTGCAAACAGTTGCTTCAGAACAGCCATTGCCTGCGTTGCTGACTGGCATTTGCACAATGCGTCAACCACAGTGTTATAAATCTGCACATTGGGGGGCAATCCTCTCACCCTCATCTCCGCAAGCAAACTCCCAATCTTCTCCAGATCACCTTTCCTCCCGAGCCAGTTAACAATAGAACCATATGTCACCACAGTTGGCAAGAATCCTTTCGTGTCCATATCGCCCAACAAAAGCAACGCCTTCCCAATGTCCCCGCGCCGGCACATTGTAGAACACGGCGTGCGGAATGCACTCAGCTCCCCACCTCGCCTCAATCAGCTTCATCCCCTCCTCCACCCGCCCTTCCAAGCACATCCCTCTGACCATCACGCAGGTGCTGTAGTTATCCGCGCCGCCCTCCTCCGCAAGCATTTCGTCATAGAGCTTCCGGGCATCCACCCATCGCAGGCGCTCCACGAGAAGCCTGAGCAGGCGGTTGCAGTGCCTCGCCTCCGGGAGCGTGCTGTGCATCTCCCTGGCGCGAGCGCACGTCTCGGCGGCCTTCCCTTCCATCCCGGCGTCCGCGGGAGCGGGGTGATGCGGGGCAGGAGCGGCGGCCGCGGCGCGAGGTGTGGGAGCGTTTAGAGAAAAAGGAAAGAAAGAAAGAAGAATGGCTAGTTCAGTTGCTCGGTCCACATTGGAACTGCTGCTTCTTCTCCTTGGTAGTGCTTCTGCTAACTTTCCAAAAAAAAAATACTTCACTGAAAATAAAATAAAAGTTCACTGACAAATGAGAGCATTGTAGCCATGAAGGAACGAATTTACTATATGATACGGTAGTGTTTCTATTAACTTTCAAAAAAAATACATTTCACAAATTACAGGGTGATTGACTAAAAATAGAAGTTCTCACGGACAAATGAGCTACAATGGAGGAAGGAATGAAGGCATCACCTATGCTTTAACAGTCTGTATGAACATGAGCAGCATATTTTCGGTTACAATGTACTCTGCGGGAAGCCATCTTCGATTAGGTGTCCGGCGTCCCCGAACTTCTCCAGGATCCAGCGGCCATCGGAACCAGAGACATGGACAACGCTGATTGAGGTGTTAGGAATCCTGCCAACCGAGATCGTTGGATCGGCGTGCCTGCAGATTTCCTCTATGACTGCCTCATGGGAGACGACGACCACCCGCTCACCTATTAACGCAACACGCGACAGCTTCAGTTTGCAGCTTGAAATTCACCACCAGGTGCAAGTTTTGACCACACAGAGAGCACAAGAAATTACTATGTGGATCGGTGCTTACCTTTGTGCTTCTCCGCGATTGCGTTCAAGCAGGGAACTAAGCGCTCGGAAAGTTGATCAAGACTCTCCCCACCACCCTGTTCAGAAGGAGATCATGAGTAATATATAGCAACCAACATGGGGAAAGCACGCCTAGGCCTAGCTTTTACTTCAACTAAGACTAAGTACAACTTTGAGAGGAGAATGGAAATTAGTTACAGGTATTTCTTGATCTCTGCCACCGCGTGCGAAAACCTTGTAAGCTTCAGATCTCTTGGCATCGTCAAAGGTCCAACCTTGGAACAATCCCCCGTGCCTTTCCGTCAGTGCCCGATCAATCACCAGCTGAAACAAACAGAAGCCGGATGATATATAGAACACCAATAATTCGTGAAGCGAGAAAAATTAGAACAAACTAATACTAGTATTCAAAGAGTGTTCATACATCAGAATCAGATACGCAGCAATGCGCTGCGATCGTTTGCGCAGTCTCGGAAGCACGCTTCAAGTCAGAGGAGTAGACGGCAGCTGGCTTGGCTTCTTCCGACAGACGACGGGCAACCTTGAGGGTTTGAACAAAATCAGAATCACGTACATAATCTCAAGTCATGACGATCTCACAAAGTATGGCGTACCTTGGCAGCTTGCTGCCTACCAGTTTCGTTCAGCTCCTGATCGATCCGTCCCTGTTGAAACTTAAAATAAGCCTTAACACATGTTGTATTGCATCGCAGAGGGAGAATCATATCTAAGTGATGCGATAAGTAGCAAGCTGTGACAGGACAGGATGAACAAGAAGCGACCTGAATGATGCGGGAGACGTTCCAATCCGTCTGTCCATGGCGCACCAACACCACCTCCGCGAAGTGCTCGCCGTGCGTCGACGCAGGTGCCATGATCGATCGGCCGGCGTTACTGCTGCAGAGGGAAGGGGAGATGGTCGCTCTTGCTGTAGCTGCCTTGCAGCGGTTCTTTGAAATCTGGAACCTCTCTGATCTCTTGTGCTGTATGATCTAGCTGCCCTGCAGAGGGAAGGGGCGACTTTATAAAAGGCCAGGCACAAGAGAGGAAACGCCAGGCACAAGAGAGGAACGCCGCGGCGAACGCTATCCATCTCCATGTACGCGACGCGAAGTAGGCCATTTCCGAAGGGGCGAAGTAACGCACGCACGCCACCCTCTTCTTGCTTCGACTCCAATGCATCTCCATGCCAACACGGCGGCGGGGTTGACTAACAAATTAGAAACACGGTTTGAGCCACAACAGCCATTCCAACAGCAGGTTGGTTTCCATTCTAGCCAAGCCATCCATCGGACGTGTCTTTCCAACAGCAGCTTCCGGAAGGCTCTGGAAGGCTCTGGAATCACAAGCATAAAGCCTGCGCCTGGTCGGCGGACAAGCATAAAACCTGAGTTGTCTTGTTCATGATAAGTACAAACCCCCGTGCACTTCTTCTCCACCGAGACCCCCGCGCCGGCCCTGCTTTCCCGTCCGTCCGATCGAGCGGGTCCGGCCGTCCACAAGCAAGTTGGTAAGCGCATGGAATTTTGCAAAAAACGCCCTTCAGTTCTCCGCTAATCTACTTCGGATCTAGGGAGGCCCTTTGCCAACCGTAACCACGTTCGATTTATTTGCGGCACACCCCATTGGTTCAAAAATATTTCAACACCAAGAAGAGAAAATTCCAATTCCACGTCGCTTTTTAAAAAATCACCTGCTGGTCATTTTGCGAAGAACCCCCAACCGCAACCGTGCCGCTAACACACGCTTGGTCTCGAGCCGCCGCCCCCTCCTAATTCTCTCCGCATCCCTCTCTTTCTCACCCTCCCGCCCTCCCCGACGGCCGCCGCACACTTTAGTAGGCATGGTTAGTGTCTTTCGATGTTCTTAATGTCTGCTACTGGTTCAGATTTATTTCTTTCCCCTTCTATATTTAACTAGGTTTGGTAGTAGCTTGTAGCCTTGCCTTATTCAACCTTAGCATCAGTAAATGTAGGTAATGGAGTTATAAAAAACTGATAAACCAACCACTTCAATAAATTGGTGTCTTCCCAATTCCAACTCTTGGTGCTTACACCAAAAGCAAGCATCGGACTGAAAATTTCTAAAAAAATTAGCTTCAAGATCACTAGCTACTGTATTTCGATCATTTGATTTCTTTTCCTTTTTTTTGCAAAAGACCATTTGATTTCTTGATGGTGATGAGTTAACTGTGTTGTGAGGTGAGACAATCGATTGCCTCACATAATTCCTGATATTTAGACCTTTAGTAAAACGGCTTTCTGAGAATACTGTGGATTGCTTCAATTTTTACAGCTAATACTTGCAAACTCTGCATGTGTCATTCAGACAGCTTGATTGCATATGACCTCCCTCAGTAATACATTAATTTTATGACATACTTTTCAGGTTAGGTTGGAGAAAAAGATGGCAAACTGAAGACTACGCCAATAAAAACAAATTTTCAGCTTATGCTTCAATAATTTTCTAAATCCTATTGTCATTAATTAGTTTGAAGAAACGATGGGATCTGTAACCTCGTAAAGCTACACATTTATATGGAGAGACTCAAAAGACTTTCTGGTTTGCGCATGTCAGCAGTGATTAAAACATTGCATAGTTCTTTCTATTTATTATCATGTAGTTTCAACTTTTGTACCAGTTGATTTGTCTATGAAATTATGTGCACCGGATTAAGGAAAGGTTATGCCAAAAATTGACGTAGAAAATGAGGCTGTGATTGTACGAGTTCGAAATGGTGCTAGCTCAATGACAACAAGACGTGAGCAATATAATCTAATTATCCAATTTCCATCGGTGGACATGTGATTTCCACCATCGAAACTCTAAAATTACATTAAAAATTGGGCCGAAGAAATTATTACCCAGCCGTGGGAAGCCTGCGTGAACCGGTGAAACCTAATTATTACATATGTTGATGTTGAATGTGTTGCTAAATCTTATTATTTGTTCTATAAACATGGGTCCATGATATTGTGTATTCTATTTTGACCATGACACACATACATATCAAGATGCAAGGTGCTGTGATGAATTATGTCCTTGACCTCGAGAAGAATTGTTATCTTCGTGCAGATCTCGCAAAATCCAACTCCAGAATCATGTCCTTGACCTCGAGAAGAATTGTTCTCTTCATGCCTTAAGCTCCAGGACATCTTTCTTGCTCCACTATGTGGTTCTTCGTTAATGCTGTCACACTTTTGATCTCATCAGATGATGCTTCACCTTATTCTTGCGAGAAAAGAACTAGGAAACCAATGTGATTTTCTGATTCAGGTATCATTCAAGTAGCTTTTGAGACTGTATGTCATGAAAGAAAACCATTTGTATTTTACACCTTGTTGATCTATGCATGATGATATCAGCACTTTGAGCTTACAGTAGCTCCACTACTACTGCTGATAGAGTTTGTTATATCAGTCTACCCAGCTACCAACATACCGACACAAAACTGGACATTCATAAATTTATTTTGAAAATTTCAAAGCCATCCTTTGGGACTTGGCTGTGGAAATATTGCTATAACGCTAGAGCATCACTGGAGTAAATTGCCAATAGTTCTTAAAAGTCAACAGCAGGTTTTTTCCCTTTTTAACTATGTGGGGGTGTTTGGTTCCCATGTACTAAACTTTAGTCCACTATTTTGGTGCACTTTTAATCCCTAAACACCCAAACAGGTAGACTAAAGTTTGGACTAAAGACTTTAGTCCTCTAGTCCACAAAACTGGACTAAACTAGACTAAAGGATGGTGGGGACACACCTGCCCCTCATTTATTGCCCTCTCTCCCACTCGGCTCCCTCCTGCTGCCTCCCGCTCGGTCCCCGCCACCGTTGCCGCCTGCCGTCCTCCCTCCCGCCCGCTCTCTACCACGCGCGCCGAATGCGGCGGCGGATCCTGGCCGCACGGAGGCAGTCCCCCTGCCTAGTCTGCTGCGGTGGCGGTGCCAGTGCGTGGTGGGTAGACGAGCGACGCCCCCGGCCTCCACCCGCACCCGCTCCCCCTCAGCTCCGGGCGCAGCCAACGGCTGCCGCTGAGGGTGCCCCACGCGGGGTGCCTCCGTGCGATGGCGGGAGCCTGCGGCGGACCTCCATAGCCATAGGGCGGCGGTGCTGGGGGGCTCGTCGGTGCTCAACCCCGCCCATGGCAGTGGCTGCCCGTGGTTTGGGTTGTGTTTTGGGGATTTTGATTTGGCGCAAGGGATTGATCTGCGCCGGGCACTCATCCCCCACCACCGCCTCGCGCGACGGAGGATCCGCCGCCGCATCCGGTGCGCGCAGCGGGGAGTGGCGCAGCGACGGGGAGGCCTGCGCCTTGAGTGCCATGTGGGCACAGGAGCGGAGGGGAGGCTGGGAGGGAGCGCCAGAACCAGAAGTTGGCATAGGGTTACTGGCAGCAGGGGTATAAATGTCTTTGTTCAACAGCATTTATGGACTTTAGTCCATTTTAGTCCATGGAACCAAACAGGGGTGGGACTAAAGTTTAGTCCATGGACTAAAGGAACCAAATAGGGCCTAACTAGAAATATACATTGGATGTTCTCACAACGGCTGTTCTGCCCGAGCCCTACAGAAGAAGGCACCATAGAGTCCAAGAGACCAGCCCCCACGTCGCCCCCCACCGGGCCACTCGGGCGGCGACCACCCTCTAGCCGCCGTCAGCCACCTCCACCAACCTCTCCCTCGCTGTCGCAGGAGGAAACCACTAGTAGCCTGTGCGGCTCCCTAGGATGGTGATGGCGGGGTCTCTCTCGTCGCGGCGTGCTTCGGGTGGAACGCGGCAGCGGCCTCCCTTTTCCCGGCAGCAGCACGCTCGTCCCTGACCCGCGATGCGTGCTTCCGTGGCCTCGACGACCGGATCCGGTGACGTCGAGGGTGGGTCCGGCGAGCGCGTAGCGGGCCTAGCCGGGGAGCTCGTGCACCACAGTGGCGGCCCTCAGTGGTGGCGGGGGCCCTTTCCGGCGGCCGGCGTGTGGATCCGCGACATTGGAGGCCGATGCCTGTGAGGCCAGGGCGGATCAGGCGAACCCGTGGCTAGGGCATGGCTCGGCCACCGTGGGCCATGCTGACTCCCGGCGGCGGCGTGCGGCCACAGTACAGGGGCGGAGACGGAGGAAGGGGGCCACACAGGGAGCGGCTTTGGGGCACAGGCTGCAGTCGACGTGGGAGGTTAGGTCAGGCATTCGCAGGGCTAGGGAACCCGTGCTGTAGTGGCCTGGATGCAATTGCGGCTGGCGCACATGGAGGCCGTGAGGTGCAGCAGCGCCGGCAAGGACGTGCGGCTAGAGGTCGTGCAAGTGAGGAGGTGCGGCGGTGGCGTGGAGGCCACTCGTGTGGTGCCGTTGCGGTGGTGCGAGGATCTACGCCGATGGTGGTGGTGAGCCATTATCGCGGGAAACTTTTTGTGTGTGCACATGGTACAACTGAGATTTTGGCGGTGGCAAGGTGTAGGTGAAGTTATTGGAGTAGCTCGGTGGAACCATGTCACCTCCGATGGCAAAGCAAGTCCAGATCCTTGGTGTGGAGTCCAGCGGCGGAAGTGGCGAGACCCGTTCGCTTTAATTTGGTGTGTCCGAGGAGTGGTGTGCGGCGGTGGATGTGGTGATGCCCCCACGCGTTTCGAGTTGCCTTGGAGGGTCAGGATCCGGTGCGGCGTTTTGATTGTTTGGTGTGTACGGTGCGGCAATGGTGCTTCGGCGTTGGGTCCTACAGAGCAATGACTTTTTCGGTGTGGTGCAGTGTGCTCCTCCTTTAACTTCTACTGATACAAAGTCGTGGATTGGGAGATCGATGACTGTGTGTGTATGACCTGAGGACGACAGAGGCACGGTGGAGAAACCTTGGTAGCTATACAGCTTGCAGCAGACTGCGGCGGCCAGTCCTGCATGGCAGCGGCTGGTTCAGCGTGGGACATCGTTGGGGATAACAGTGCTGGCGATAAGGGCTACTTGTCGGTTTTTCCTGCTGGGTGGTGGTGGTGTGGCGTGGTGGTCGCTGCTCAAGCTTTAGCGTTGCGTGGCTTGCATCGATGTCTCAATCTAACTGGTCGTAGAGTTCTTTTTTGTTTTGAGTTGGGTTGAGTCGGCATTTCTATTGGGAGCTACTTTGGTGACTCTGTTGGTGTACCTAGTCTGGAATCTTTTTTATTTTTAATATAATCCGTAGCTCTCCTAACTCGTTCGTTTCGAAAAAAATACAATGGATGGTATGCTGCACACTAAACTAGCCACTAGGCTGATGGCTAATGCTCATGTTTCTGTTCTGTTATAGCCACTAGACTGATGACCTATGATCATGTTTATACATATGAGAATTATGACGGCAGTAAACAATAAACTTTCGTGGCAAAAGAAAAGAATAAAATGAAGGGTCGTAGACATGCCTGTTTCCAATTTCTCTCTTGACAGGCTAACATTGATGAGAGGACTACTTAGACTCCCTGGTACAGTTCTCCTAGGAGAGGCCTCTGAATCTGCTGAAATGTCTAACTGAAGGACTCTACAAAATAAAAGAGAATGACTGCAAATTTATTTGCTGAAAGCTTGCATCAATCATCAATTACAATGCATTGTGTTAACAGTAGGCCATGTTAGCTATTATGTATCAAAAAGACCAAATTAAATTTGAACATGAGGATCAAGAAAGAGATGAAACGACCTACTATGAGCCAAGAAATTATCTGTATGTTTAAACTCTAAATTATCAAACAATTCTAAATTAAGCTGGGTTACATAAAAGGAAAAGGTGTGTACTCCATATGAGCATGGGCTTCCTACATTTAAGGTACCGAATTACTGATAAAGAAAACATTGCAGAGAAGAGTGACATATACACAATGAAACTGGATCGCACAGATGGTAGCATGGCGCAGGGTAAGAAGCAGGCACGGAGTGACGTTTTTTAAATTGATTTAATTTAGAATAAATACAACAATATTCTCACGTGGTATCTCTGCTGCTGCACAAATAATAGTAACACATAAAAGGGGAAGGTTTGAGATAACGAGGAATGGCTACCGATGGATGGGACTAAATTAAAGTTATCTATTCTATTGCCTCCAACTCCAAAGCAACAGGGTAGAATCAAACACTTTACACTTCAGGGTTACATTCACAACTGCCTATGAGCAGGCATTTACAAGCAGCAGTGCAATGCTTCAAATTTCAGTGTGGTATTGTTTACCCACAGGAATTTCTATACAAGTTCATTATCATTGCACTGACAAGTGAGAGCATTGTAGTAATGGAAGAATGGAGGCATGTTCAACCGTATCGAGGACTCGAGGTAGCCGATTGTATTGCTGAAGGACCGGAAAGGCGACCGGAGGGGGTGAATGGGAGCTGATTCAAATTTTCTCAAAGAACCTCGGCTAAAGTCCCAACATAATCCACAAAATTCTCTTCTAGCAATATCAAGTCCCCTTAGCTATGCAGGAGCTAATGGATGGACCTAGGAATATTGCTAGGAACCGAATTTGAGACTAGCAGAAGCAAGAAAAAGCCCAAACAAGTATCGGGAGAAGAAATTCGAAAACCAACTAAAATTTGGAAAATTCCGAAAAATCCTTCGGAAACTTCCGAACTTTCGGAAATTTCCGGAAAACCTTCGGAAAATTGCAGAACTCCGGAAAACAGCCTTTGTGAGGAAGTGGGAAAAATCCAAAACTCGATCAAACGACCTCCAAAATCACGAAATTTGAACCATAGACTCACAACAACATACCAAAGGTATTTCCCAAAGGCTCAAGTCAAAAAGCCCAAGAATTGGTAAATAGATTCAAAGGATTTGGGAAGGGCACAAGAAAGGGGATTTTCAGGGAATCTCAAAATTCAAGCCAAATTTGTGAGGGATTTGAGGGAGATCACATTATAGATGCTCACACGGGTCACAGCAACAATTTCTCCTAACAAATCTCACGGGATTTGGGCTCAAACTCGAAGAACGCAAAATCCCAAAAAATACCTCTGAAAATACTGAGAAAGATAAATTTTAGATTCAAAGAGGATGGAACAATATGGCACAAAATTGATCTTTGGATTACTCCACCATGTTCGGTTACAAGCCACTCCTAAGCACAATCCAAACTAGGATGACAAAAAGATCAACTCACACCTCTCTCCCTCTGCCAAAGGCTCTCACAAAGCAAATGAGAAAATCCCCACCAAAACAACCAAAGGGATGGCTACCCCAACCAGCCATCTCTCCTATATATAGGCATCTGGAAAATATCCAGAATGCCCTTACATGAAGCACACAACTCAAATACCCTCCAGGGCTAAAATTGTCCAACGTTTTCCTCGTACATCGGATGGACCCGGCGCCTTCACGACTTCGCTTCGCCTCAACGCAAGCTTCGTGTGGTGTCACGCATCCTCTGACTCGACGCCGTCCAGCCGCACCGGAATCGTCCCCCGATTTTGAGGCCAAACTGGTCAAACCCTCTTGCACACCCCGCAGGCGTGACTCATCCCTGATTTTGAGGCCAATCCGATCAAACCCTCTCGCATGCCCTGCAAGGCATGATTCACCCCCTTGTTTTGAGGTCAAACCAGTCAAACCCTCTTGCACACCGCGTACGACGTGACTCACCGATGTTGACGCGTGTCTGATCTCCGCCAAGCCTTCGACGCCTCCAAGTCTTTCGCTCCTGGCTCCCGGGCCACCTACTCGACTCGCCTCCGTCCCGCTTGACTCGACCGACGCCGTCTCCATCTCATCCGTGTACTCTTGCTCTTTCGTGCACCATGTGGATCGTCCATGACTCCGCTCGGACTCCTCGGGTCCCTCGGTCCAAACATTCATGCCCACCCTTCACAACGCTAGTACATTGGTATGAACCTTTCGCTTGACCTTCACCTCATGCCATCGACCGCCATGTCGCATCCTACACCTGCACATCACAAGCCAAGATACACAACACACAAGATATGTTTTATACAAACACCGCAACACAACTCACACATCTGGTTAGCCGTTAGCATAATCAAGTGCATATGGAATATGGACTCAACCGGTAAAGCCTCAAATCATCTAGTTAATCACTCATCACAAATAGACCAAGACACATGTCAACTTGGTCTCTCAATCTCCTCCTTGATAAGTGCATTGACAAAAGATGATTTGAAAGCAAAAGAGAACTCATTCAAGTGCCCAAAAGCCAAATAAAAGGAAACACAAGGCAACTTGATATGAAAAAGGATCATGCAAGCTCCGAACAAAAAACTCTAGGTTCCCAAAGAAGAGACAAAAAACTTAACACAACCGAAGAGTCAAGCAAAAAACACAAGAGCTTCATGAATCCCAAAATGCCATCAAAGCCATTTCAATATTTGTCAAACGCTCATCACAATTAAATCAAGGTTCATATCAACTTGATTTTCTCAATCTCCCCCTTGATGAGTGTGTTGAAACCATTCAAGCACAAAGAAATGGTTTGAGAGGCAAAAGTCAAAAATCTCATCCAAGTGATCGAAAGCTAAGTAAAAACTAAGATCAAAGTCACTTGAGATGAGAACAACCATAAAAGCCAAGTTGTGAAACCAATTAGGCAAAGCTCCCATTCAAGTGATCGAAAGCCATGTAAACGCTATGATTAAAGTCACTCGACATGAGAAGCATCACAAAGACCAAATCAACTTGGAAAAGTCTCAGTTCCCAAAGACATGGGCAACGGCTCGACACAACCGAGACAAAGAACACATGATCTCTCAAGAAGAGGCAGAAAGGGCTCAACACCAATCATGTGAAGATCGAAAACACAGGATCCCTCAAGAAGAGGCAGAAATAGCTCAAAACCAATCATGTGACGATCGAAAACTCAAACCAAATGCCAGCTCCTCAAGAAGAGGTAAAAAGCTCAACACGACCGACAAAAGAGCAAAAGAGAGCACAAAACTAGCACAAAGCTTAGAAGCTACCCCTGAACACATGCACTCCCCCTGAAAACATGCCACAATGAAATGCATGCACAAAAGCAAAAGAATGCATGCTCCCCCTCAAATGCAAAACTCCCCATTAAATGCAAGACTCCCCCTTAAATGTAAACATCAAGATCGTATGAGAGCACAAAATGCATGCCATGGAATGTAAAACTTACCAAGCTTCTCAAATATAACACAAAGCACTTACAAAGGCTAGAAGTGAGATAATGCACAAACAAATAGATCATAAAGAGCAATTCATCGCCATCAAGATGG